>NC_032019.1:7785817-7786380 GCF_001865875.1 Lupinus angustifolius | reverse complement strand
GACGGCGTGGACTTACTCAGAATATCACACTCAGATATGAAAAACAGTTCGTATATATATATAACATATTACATTATAACTCATCAGTTATTCTCGTAAACAATTATCCAATTTACCTGAGTAATACAACCAAACTCATCGATTGTTCTCATAAACAATTATCTAATTCACATGAGTAACATAACCAGACTCATCAATTGTTCTCATAAACAATTATCTAATCAACCTATGTAATGTAAACAACACTTATTCCCATCAATATCATAATTCAACATTTATCAATATATCATTCATCGACAAGATGTCATGACTATAATTAAATAACACATAGGTGGAGATCAATATCCAAATAATAACATACACATATAATATCTATCACCGACATTACAACCCACCATTTATTTCAGCATTACCAATATATCAAATAATATAATCAACATTATACTAATAATCAGATCACATACATAAACATAGGAATACACCATACTTGTAACTCACATGTGGGAATTTACTTCCACAATGATAATGTATGCATGATATGTCATGATCATCCACCTTACACC
>NC_032019.1:7785336-7785717 GCF_001865875.1 Lupinus angustifolius | reverse complement strand
ATTCTTAATCAGAGTCAATGTAAATGTATTAATCAAACACATGATCGGCCCATCCTTAAGCCATCTCCTGACAAGGAATGCTTCTCGTGGTAACCGATAGTACGTCAACCGTACATGCTCAAGGTAATATCTCAATCACAACAACCCCTCACCGAATACTCCTGGACGGTCACATGACCAAGCCTGTTACGGTCGGTCGATCGTTGTTCAGTGATATCATGTATCCTTACTAGGGTACCCCCTATTTCACGACCTCAAGTCAGATACTTTCCCAACAAGGCATAAACACAAACAATGTTTTCATACTTTTGTGGAGTCATGCTTCTTATCTAAGCCATGATCTCATTCCACAACCTTTATATCACAACACACCCTACCCGG
>NC_032019.1:7772446-7785236 GCF_001865875.1 Lupinus angustifolius | reverse complement strand
CGGGCGAGGGAGTTCCAGAACCAAAACTTCCCCTCGCCCAGTCCTTGCCCAAGCGAGACTGTGCTCGCCCAAGCGACATGGACTTGGACAAAATACCAATTTTGCCATTTTCGACAACCGAAACGCATTTAAACATGGTTTTTCAAACACCTGCACATAGAAAGTTCCCAATAACATTCATATAAAATATTCAACACATTTCATCAACAATCATATATATTCAAAGCATTCAAACATAAAAATCTTGGGTTTCTTAAAGCCCAAGTTAAATCCAAAACCTTTGAGATGGTTTAGGAGATCCAGGTGTCATATTCGAACACCACTATGTCATGATGTGTTCTCTCTCACCTTAATGAAGCGTGCTTTAACTCGTCAACTAAGGGTGGTTTGGTTTGAAGGTTCGAATATCGAAATCTTCGTAACTACCAAAATAAAAGTTCGTTAGTTTCCGATATTTCTAAAATTGTTACTAAAATACTTAAAATCATTCCTCGTTTTCTCTTCGTGATTATAACAACTCTATGAACACAAGTTGTTCATGGTTTCAACAAAATATTTTCATAAGTTCAAGAACATCACTATTTTCGGTTTTGAGGAGAAAATGAGTTAGAAAGCGTTTTAGAAAATTTCAACAGTTGAATATGTTCTTAACATGCTCATGAACAACATACTTAAATCTCACCAACATCCATTGGTTGAATGTTGAGAGATCAAGTATTGAAGATGGGAGAAACAAATGAAGAATGAGAGAAAAAGATGAAGAGAGAATTTACCTTCTCTTAGAAAATTTTGCAAATGAAAGAGTGTAAGAGTGTAAGAGTGAAGTGTGAAGTGTGAGGGTTTAAGGAGAGAAGGGAAATCAGATTTCCCTCTAGGCAATGTGAAATGACCACTTCGCGGACACGTGCGAAATGACCACTTCGCGGACCCGTGCGCTAAACATGCCCGAGTATTATCGACCAATACTCGATCGGGTATTATAAATCGTCTGATCTTAATATTCGATTAGAATTTCAGATTTCGGCATTCCGAGTGAAAAATATTTAGAAAATAGGTATGAGTGTACTCAGGGTCTATATTGACTCGAAATGAAATTACGAAGCCAACGGCGCAATCGGAATTCGATTCTGAATTACGTCACTCAAAAACCACTTTTTGAGCCGTAACGGGTGAGATTCGGCCCCGACAGTGGTCCGGAACCGACTGTCTCCGAAAATCATGAAAATTTACCACCAAATTATAAATAGAATTACAAGACTAAAACTCAACTAGAGTTTCGTCTAATTATTTACCGAAAATTCCCATAAATTCATTTTCGAAAATATAATTAATAACAATATTAATAAAATCTTATAATTCAAAATCGTAAAATTCGCGGTGTTACAGTGGCTGTCTTATCCATGATCAAATAATTGGAGGTGGAGGAGCTATCTGTGATAATGAAGAACTTTGGTTGTCTGGTTTTTCTAGCAAGTTTGGTAGTGGGTCTCCCATTCTAGCAGAATTGCTTGCTATGGAGCGCAATCTTCGTTTGACTTGGAACAAGGGCCATAACGTTGTTATCCTTGAAAGTATGGGTGGCAATCTGGGCCGACCCGGCCCGGTCCAGCCCGCCAAAATAAAGGTTGGCCTGGGCCGACCCGTATTGTTAATAGGGCTCAAAATGCCAACCCGGGCCATATTTTCAGGGCTGGCAGGCTGACGGGCTGGCCCGTTTTCCCCATCCTTAATTCATATATATTTTGATTCACACAATGGTCTTGGCCTATGCTAGGAAGCTCCCTCGCTCTTCAAATTCACAATTTTAATGCACCTTTAAAATCTCCATAATTGTATACTTCTGCCAAAATAAAATACCACAGAACACTATTTTTTATTTATTCTTGAGAAAATAGAGTAAAAATTGTAACAAAAATAAAATGATGTCCAAATTATTCTAGACCAACCAAGAAAATTTCCCTTCAATTCATGAACCTAAGTCAAATAATAATGTGAGGCTGGTAAAACATGCATGCAAAACAATCCAACATAGATGAATCCACGTGTGACAACCATGGCCAAGAATGTTTCCCATATTCATATCCATAACCAATGCATTAGAAATTAGTTTACACTTTAACAATGGCCCGCCGGGCTAGCCCGGCCCGGCCCTCCTTTGCCCGTCTAAAAAACGGGTTACTAAAACGGGCTGAATATGGGTTTTTGAGCTAAAATCCTGAGCCCGACCCGCTAAAAAGCTATCCGAACGGGCTGGCCCGACGGGTTAAGCCTATATTGCCACCCCTACTTGAAAGTGATTGTCTAGAGGCTATCCATATGATTACTAAGAAAGTGCAAACTCGCCTACACCATTTGGGTCAAGTTCTATAAAACATCTTCGAGTTGCTGAACAAGAATTGGGAAGTGTGTACAACATACTTTCAGATAGGCAAACATGTTGGTTCACTTCTTAGCTAAATTTAGTTTGAACCACAATGATTCTCATATTTCTTGAGACTGGCCACCTACAGAAACGTCGTACATCCTGCAAAAGGACTTATACCCTATCTTCTAGTTTTTCTTTTCTTTTTCCATGTACAAAAAACACTAATTTTACAACATTAATTATCACATTTGTCCATATGACCAATGACCAGCCGCTATAGTCATCCGTGATCAGCCACCACCTGCTACTGGCCATTGTTCCCGCCATTCACCATCGTGGTAAAAAAAAGAATACTGTTGTGGAAATAATTTATGGGTCGGGTCAAAAGTTAAGAAAAATCCTATATATATATCAATGTTAATTTTTCTAGTAATTAATTAAAAGGAAAGTATACGTGTGAACATATATTTTTAATATCAAATATTAGTAAAAGTTGATGTTTCCAAATATTCATGTTGACTATTCATATTCTCATGCCAACTTATGTACCCCAAAAAATATTCATATCAACTTATGTACCCCAAAAAAATATTCATACCAACTTGGTTCTCTATGTAATAAATATCACATTTTATCGGGAAATTTATTTATGATTAAAAAGACAAATAAATA
This sequence comes from Lupinus angustifolius, assembly GCF_001865875.1. Classification (NCBI taxonomy): domain Eukaryota; kingdom Viridiplantae; phylum Streptophyta; class Magnoliopsida; order Fabales; family Fabaceae; genus Lupinus; species Lupinus angustifolius. The sequence continues at coordinate 7,782,199 of NC_032019.1, read as the reverse complement.
TGCACAAGTGTGTAGCGTGAGGATCTAGGGATCTATTTTTTAATCCCCATCCAAACATTGACACACAATTTCATAATCTGATATAAAAAAGTAGAGTCACATTTGAAATTAGACAATACATGAATAGTTGTCTTCATTTATATTATCAATATTACTTAGAACATAGTATAATATCTATATATTAAAAGAGTAAAAATATATATACAATCAATGCATCATCCATCATACATTTAGATTATTTTTTGAATAATAAATTATAATTTAAAATAAATGATATATAGTGGTAATATAAAAAACTTTTATACAATAAATATATACATCCTTTTATTTTTCTCTATTAATCATGAGAACTTTCATGATCGGGCGCATGATAACTTTTTGTTTGTGGGGACGAATGCTTAAAAAGTTGTGTTAAAAATCGTTATATAATAGAGATGTAGATATTGCAACATTTGAATAATTGGTGGTTTCCAAAGTGATGTAACCAACATTTGAAACCAGCTAAATAGTAATTCGTAGGTAAATGTCATGATCGCGACGCATCAAATTTGGAACTTTTAAGTATAAATAATACTCCTAAAAGATTCTTTTGAAACTTTACTTTTCATTCCTTTTCATACAATCTTTTCAAAGTTTTATGCGTCTTAAATAATTTTGTTATAAAAAATACTCTCACACTACTTATTAGAAAGAGAAGTTATTTGTTAATTTAATGAACAGAGAAATTTAAAGAGTCACATTAATAATAGGCAATTTGGAAACTGTGTTTGACGAATTTAATGACATAAAAAATAATAATTACTTTTCTTAATTCGCATATTATAAAGATGGAATGAGTAAAAGGAAGTCCTTAATAATATTATTATTTTATCATTATCGTATTCTGTACCTCAAGATTATTTGTTAACATATTCATTCCCAAATAAAAAATTATAAACGATGGCTTATAGAAAAATACAGCAAAGGTATATAATCCCATCCTTAGAATATTTACCATCACATATTCAATAAAGCATTATATTCTACTTCTTGAAGTTCATATATATTATGAAAGATGATGCCTAGATTGAAAGTCGTAGTTTTATGGATATTATGAGGTGAGAATGAAAAAATATCATTGGAGTAGAACACCATGGTGGACTACATAGCCTAAAATGATTAATTAGAGAGGGTACCAAAACATAATGTCACCTAGTAATAATTTGCCTATAGAGCTGATTTTGATGCATTAATTATGGTTAAAAATTTAAGTGGCAGGAGAAATCATCTCTTGCATCTCTATTATTATCTTTTCTTAGGCACTTATTTATCCATCGTAGAGGATCTCATTTCATTTTAAAAATAATATTTGAAAACAAAAAAAAATTCAAACTTACAACCACCCGGAATAGGACCTATGGTTAATATTTATTGGGTTTCATAGTTGGTTTAAAAGTTGTATCTAGATGTTTCTTCATTTCATAAAAACTAGTATGTTTGTCCATGAAATAGATATGAGAGCAATGGGGCAACTTTCTTCTTTTATTTGAATTTTTATTAAATGATTAAAATTATTACATTACTACTGATTAACTTCAAATACATAAATGTTAAGTAAAAAATAATTGAATTTGTTGAATTTAAATTTATCACTATAATTTAATTTATGGGTAAGTCTTTTATAAGAGAAAATGATGTATACACTCACAGTAGGGTGAGCATGACCCGTGTGAACATGACCCGATCCTACATGCTCATATGGTATGGTCTGATCATGATTGGACTCGAATATGGTCAGGTCTCATTGGGTCTAGGGTCGAGTTCGGCTTCAAAAATTAGATCCAGACAATATGATCACTCACTCATCATGTTTGTATATATCACTATTCAATTGTGTATAGAATAATGATACATTTTTTTGTCGAAAATATTAGTGATTCTCTAAAAAATTTCATCATATATAAATGATTAACAATGTATATACATGCATCATTTTATATGTCAAATTGTATTCATAATAAAATGTAATAATGAGAAAACTTTATCTAAAATGAGTATGCATTATATTTAATAGGGTATGAGTTCATATTCAGGTCTAAAGGTTGACCCGATCAATATTTAGGGTCAGGTACGAGTTCAAAAAATAACCTGACAAGGTCAGGTAAGGGACAAACCTTAACTTGTCCTAACTTAGCCCATGTTCACCCCTAACTCATACTTTAAGAGTTGTTTACATTGTCATTGCATCATTCAACATTCATTTTTATTCATTACCGACCTTGAAATAAAGTAATGCAAATGAGTGATAAATGATGTTATGACGTGCATAAATTTTTATATTATCAGTGCATAAATATTACATTTTATTTCTAATTACTCTGTATCTTGTACCCAGCTATAATCAAACATTAAGACAACCACTTATATGCTCTTTAACTCATCCGTTCTTGCCAAACGAATCCATGAATATCCAGAAATTCAGAAAATATTAAAAATAATTGTGAGTAATTTATCTAATTGTATGTTTGTTTTCTATATTCCTATATGTTATTTAGGATAATCAAAAAGAGAAAATTATAAAATATAATTTAAAGTGATTATTAAACACAACTCTATTTAGTCAAACAAATACACACAAAAAGAAATTCATTACTTCAACATTATGATGAAAAATTAATTAGTAAGAATTGTTTAATCAACATAATATTATATCACACATATGAATTGACAACATAACATCATTTCTTAACATAACACCACCGCTTAACAATATAACAATTATATTGTTATATATGTATATATATAGGGAAGAATAATGGGTCATCGTGTATATGAGTACCTCAATACTCAAAGCTATACTCATCATGTTGCGAATCTCAATATATCCAATATCACTTGGCAGTGGTTCCAAAAATACCAACCCAAATTGACATGTTGTAAATATTATTTATGGATGCTTGTGCTTTTAGGTATTTATTACATCCCTTTCATGAAGCAATACATTATAGTCATGAGCCAAAAGCCTATCCGGGGGTAAAACTAAAGGAGTAAAAATCATATTTTAAGAGAAGAGAATGTTGTAAAAATAAAAATAGCATGTTAGAATATCTTTATCTTTCTACTTAAAATTAGATTGTTTTTACTCTCAAAGTAAAAACAAAAAACAAGAATTACCATATCTTTTTCCAATCTAAAGATGTGAACCTATGATATGAATTATAATAATGAAATACAACTTTTTTTTTGTAAAAGAAATTCTATAAATTAAAAAGTAGTAAGGGTGTATATATTAATTCATCATTAATTAAAAAGAAAGGAAATTATAATTTGAAATTAATGAAGAAAGAGAAGATAGTAGTAGGGGTGTAAAAGTTCGGTTCAGTTTTTGGTGCAATTTAATGACTAAACTGAAAAAAAGTTATGGTTCAGTTTACCTTAATTAACCATAAATTTTATTTAGGAACCGAACCAAACTAAACCGCTAATCAATGATCTGCTTTGGTTTTGTGGTTATTCAACTTATTTAAAATATACTTTAAGAAATAATTGAATAAAATCTACCATGTAGGGGTGTTCAAATCCAGACCGGTCCAAAACAAAAACCGCAAACCGATCCAAAGTAGACCGAAACCGCAAAAATCGAATGTATTTGGATCGTATTGGATTATTTTTTAAGGACCGATCGGTCCGGTCCGGTCTTCGGTTTCACGTCTGAGATCCAGACCGATCCAGACCGGACCGATATTATTAACTTAACTAAAATATATCACATAAGCATTGACTTGTTTGTTGAGAGGTACAAAGATCAAAATATTTCTGTTGTTGCAGGCTATGAAGCACGGATTCGCCAAACACCCTCACGTGTCGGTGTCTGACACGTATCCGACACGGATACGCTCAGATTCGTGAAGGATACGTATTCATAGAATATCCAAAAATTAATAAAATAAAATAAAATAAATAAATATTAAGACACGTATCCGATTCGTTTTCAATAAAATATAGGATATATGGATTCGTTTTCAGTAACGTATCAGATATATAGATTCGTTTCCAATAAAACAGGATAAGATAGATTCGTTTCCAATAAAACATGATAAGATAGATCCGTTGTCATTAAAATAGGATAAGATATATTTCTTATGGAGGGCAATGATTTTAGGATAGATTCTTCATTAAAATAGGATAAGATAGATTTGTTATGGAGGGCAACGATTTTAAATTTCCATTATATTTTTTACTTTGGATATTTTAATTTACACTTATAATTTTATCATATTTTATGTGTTTTAATTATTTTATACGCGTATCCCTAAACGTATTGTATCCTATATTTTGGAAAAAATGCGTGTCGACGTATCAGATACGTATCGTACCCGACACACGTATCTGTATATGTGCTTCATAGGTTGCAGGTACTCTCTTACACTTTGTGTTTAGTTCTTGTTCTTTATGAATTCCTTTTCCTTCATGGCCTCGGGTTTTTATTTTAGAATTTAGGTTAATGGGAATTCTGTGATGGGGATTTAAGTACAACAATATCAAAATGAGTGTCAATGTTATGTAAAACACTTGATATTATAACAATGAATGCCCCCTCCTTTTTATTTTAATTAACAATTTCTGATCTGCAATTTTAATTAACAATTTGTGATCCGCAATTTCTAAAAAAATAGACCGATCCAAACCAGACCGAAACCGCATATAATATTTGGACCGGATTGGATCGGACATCTTAATGTAAATGGACCGAACCGGATTGGATCGCATACTAATTACGCGTTTGGATCGGATGATTTTTTGCTTAAAAACCGATCTAAATGGACCGCGAACACCCCTACTACCATGTATAGAATCAATTAAATGGATGTTGAAAGAGTTATTTCTGCTTGTGTTATTGATGTAGCAAGTTTCTTCTTTATTTATTTAATGACATGTCAATTTTTTTCTCGCCATCTCGCCTTTGTTGGAATAAATTACAATGTGGTTATAATGGTTTCAAGAATGTTCCTTTAATAAAAAACTTAGCTTTATTGAATTACTAACAATTTCATACCATCTCGGCTTTGTCGGAATAAAATTCAACGCCGACATAATGGTATGAATTTAGCAATTTAACACAAATGACAATGAATGATATTTATTTTCCTTTTCTTTATTAACCAAACTACTTCTTTATTAAAGGTTGGTAAAGAACAAATAAATAAAGCAATAAAATTATAATTTAACCGTACCACTTCTTTTGAAAGGTTGGTATAAAAAATAAAGAATAAAGCAATAAATAAATGTTAGTTGCGGAAATGTAAATGACAGAAAATAAATGTTAGTTGCAGAAAGTAAATGATAGAGAGTAAAAGTTAGTAGTTAGATCACTTATTATAACTGTGTATTTTTCTTTTTCAGAAAGATATAATTTATGAATTAAATTGCACTTTGATTCAAAGTTTCTTTCTTTGTCAACAAATAAAATTTATAAGTTAACACTTTACTATTTTACATTTGCATCTCTTTCAAGATTCAATTGTAATATAGTATAGGATCATGTCGAACCACAAGGAATTTCCTAATAGAAATGTACTCATTCTTTGTATATTTTTTTATCAAAAGTAATAAAGTAACAATTAAAGTTTTTTGGGATTTTATGAACTAAGAGACATGAAAAAGTAAAGAACTAACTATTTACAAATTCAAGAAGGGAAAGTTGATTTGAAAGATGAAATTATTTCTTGACTCAAATGTTTTTGAAAACATTACAAGTTATGTGTTATACTTTCGGTTAATTCCACACACCATTACTAAATCCTTCATTTAGTGTTCTAGTATGATAAGATGATTTTCAAACTTTATATAATACATTAAACAATAGTTAAGTATCACTCATCGGAGTAGATTGTCACACCCTACTGCAGGCTCCATTAACATCATTTAGCCTTGAACATAAGTTGCTTAAAATAGATGTTTGATGTGGCAAGTGAACTAAGGTGTAAGTTATACTTTTTAGTTCACTTCTCAACACTTTAAGAAGAAGCATTTTTGGATCTTTAAATCAAGTTTGAGGTAATCTAGCTAAAACCACATTAAGAACTTCTTAAAGAATCAAAACTTAACCAAAAGTAATAACTTGAATGCATTGAATTCAAAAGATGATACAAATGAAGAGAAGAAATAACCTTACACCATAAACCAAATCAATATGTAGGAGCATGAGCCATCTATCCAAAGATGAGATGCTTTTGATTCCAAATGAGGTTACAAAATCATGTTTTTGTACCTCATTTGCCAACTCCATTCTCTTTGAATTTCTATGAACTAAAAGCCTAAAAATAGCCTAAGAACACTCTCAAATGAGAGAGAATCGAAAATGAGAAGAAAATTGGTATGTACAATGATTCAAAAGTGAAGAAATGGGTGTGCCTTTTATAGGCAATGGGAGGACCGCTTAGCTCACTAGTGGGTCAGCAACTTGTCTCATCTTGGCCAGCTAGCTTGGAAAACCTATTGTGGCCTATGTTGCATGCATGGTGACACCTCCTACTTTCTTGTGTCATACATGAGGTCATAAACTTGGCTTAGAAGCTAGGTTTTGTTGGTTGCTTGGCTTGTGACATCATTGATGACATAGCCATTCTTCTAGGCCAAGCAACCATTTTTCTGGTGGGCCAGGCGCTAGGCTGACCTGGTTCCACGCTCAATTGCTTGCTTGAGCAGCTTGGCTGACCTAATGCATGCTCAGCTGCCCGCTTGAGCAGCTTGACTGACTTGGCCTGGTGCTTGACTGACTGGCCCGGTGCTTGGTGCTTGGCTGACTGGTCTGACTTGGCCTGACCTGGTGCTTGGCTAGACAGTTTTGTGCTTGACTGGCCAACTTTGTGAGCAACTTTTATTTGGCTTTAATTTTTTCCAACTAAGACCAAGTTGCTTAGTCATGCTTAAGTTTAAGCATGCACCTTACCATGCTTAGTTTTAAGCACACATGTGTCATGTACTTTTACTTGATTTCTTCAAGGTGAAGCAAACTTTCTTTCTTCAAGCCTAAGTATTCTTTTTGGTCCAATTTCCTAAAAAACTCAAAGAAAACTTGGACAAGTGGTGATCAAAAATCATATTATTCAAACACACAAAATTTACTTAAAAAATGTTGAATTAAGTTGATTTTCACATTTTTGTGTAGGATAAGTGTATGAAAATTAGGTATTGTTGGCACTTATCAATGGATACTAGACCCATCAATAATAGAGTACTCAATAATAAGTTCAATACTCATACTAGTAAAACAATAATAATTCCACACACTACAAAGTTGAAATTTTAGTCCACAAAATCTTGGACAAAGTCAAACAAAATTTAAGAATTACAAGCTTGGTACCAATTCTTTAGTCCAACGGTAACACTTACTCTTCTTTTTACTTGCTTTCAATACCTTTTTCTTTATTTTTATTTTTTATAGTTATTTTGTTTTCTATGTTAATTCCTCGAACACTACTTCCTTAGTTTTCTTTCTAATAAATATTTAGGTTTGTTTAGTTAATTATTTTTCTATTTTGTCTATTATTTATAGTCTATATGTATTAATAATCATAAATTCTTATTTTATATTCTAACTTTAAATTTTAACCATCCAAATATAATAAAAAATATTTTTTAATATATGGCTCGATTCCATTTTTTCTTAAATTTTCAAAACCGTGAACCGAACTTAAATAGTTCCAAATATAAGAAAATTAAACCAAACTATATTTTATGGATCAGTTCAGTTCCATCAATCCATGATTTAAACCGGATGCGCTTACCCCTAGATGGTAGCACTTTAATTGGAAATTGTGAATGAAACTTTTAAAAACCATTGCATTAAAATTTTAAAATATGCATAAATTTTGATTTTAGAATGAAATTTGCATTTAATTTCTTTCGCCATAAATAAACTGCCCAAATCACGTGTCATGAACAAGTGGGGAGAGAGAATAAAAACAATGTTCTCATGTGTGATGTTGTTGTGAAGATTACAAGTAGTGTTATAAAAATTGTTTTATGAGAGTTGATTCAATTAGTAAACCATTGAATCTATCTCAATATTGATACGATACAACAATTATATGGATCATGCAATTATACTGGACAAAACTGATCATACTGATCAGTTTTCAATTCAACCATATTGATTATACCGCTCAATTTCATTTAAAATTATTTTTTATATAATGAAAAAGACTTATTTTTATCAAAATGTTGGTATGAGGATCAAACACACAACTGATATATTTTTATGCTTCTAAAACATGGTCTACCATCAAGTGATGAATTTTTTGTTTTAACCAATTTGTGTAAATAAAATTTGATATTGTCTTCTTTATTGATTTTTCAACATTAATGTTACTATAAAATATATGTATATCTAACTACAGCGATATGCAGTTTAATCAGTGAAAAACCGGTCCAACCACTATATCAGTACTCTGTCCAATTTGATAACTAATATGATATTAATAACATTAATTACAAAATACTTATAGTTCTTCAACATATCTCAATGATAACATTTCCCCTCGTAAAAGTAAGGCTCCATTTGACATCATTTGTAATTTTGATTTGAAATATTTTAAAAATAAAATAGTTTTTAGTTTATTAATTTTATATGCTTTTTGTTATTTCTAATTTTAATTTTTTATTTATTAAACTTATAAAGTGAATGTTGCCATTGCTAGCATGTACCTTCTCCAAAGGTCACCCTTTATAACCTATTCTCATTTGCATGATAACAAGTGGGATATTGAAATTTCCCAAATATAGAATAACCAACATGTTTAATATATGTATTAATATGATATATTGGTGAGACAAATACACCAAAAACAATCTAAAAATAGAAGGATGTAACACTTTTATCCTTTAGATAATATGATATGACATTTTTACCCTTCAGCACAAGTGCAAAATAACAATTTATCTCTCCCGAAGATGTTGCTTTGCCTTAATATATATCATGTTTTCTTAAGAAAATGGGCAAGGCCTAGAAAGAAAAGGAACTTACATTATAGAATTAACTACTTGGGGGCATAGCAAGTATATTTTCTTGCTCTTGTATGTGAATGACATACTGCTTGCCACTAATGATGTGGGTACCTTGTTAGAAACCAAGACATTTCTATCCAGTAATTTTGAAATGAAGGATCTTTGATGAAGCTTCGTTTTTATTAGGAATCCAGATACACCGAGACAGATCTCGAGGTATTCTTGGATTATCACAAAAGAGCTATATAGAAAAGGTGCTCAAAAGGTATGGCATGCAGGACTGTAAAATAATGGATACTCCAGTTGCTAAGGGAGACAAATTTAGTCTCAATCAGTGCCCTAAAGGAAATCTTGGAAATTCAGGAAATGCAAAAGATCACTTACGCATCAGCTGTAGCGAGTCTTATGTATGCTCAAGTATGTACGCGTCCGGATATAGTGTTCATAGTTGGGGTTTTAGGAAGATATATGAGTAATCCAGGAATAGACCATTGGAAAGCAGCCAAAAGGGGCATGAGGTACTTAAAGGGAACAAAAGACTATATGCTCACATATAAGAGATCAGACCAATTAGAGATCATTGAATACTCTGACTCCGATTTTGCGGGATGCCAAGATAGTAGGCGATCTACTTCGGGCTATGTTTATCTGTTGGCTGGTGGTGCAATTTCTTGGCGCTCTGCCAAGCAAACACTTGTGGCATCATCCACCATGGCAGATGAATATATAGCATGTTATGAGGCATCACATCAGTCATCATGGCTG
>NC_032019.1:7750451-7772346 GCF_001865875.1 Lupinus angustifolius | reverse complement strand
ACACATCGACATTAAGTTCCTAGTTGTTAAGGAGAAAGTACAAAGTGGACAGCTTTCCATAGAACATTTAGGCACTAACTCCATGATTGCGGATCCTCTTACAAAAGCTATCACACCCAAGGTCTTTCATGAGCATACTGCTCACATGGGTGTTCTGCAATGTGAGGATATTTTGGTTTAAGTGGGAGTTAGAATGTGCACATATTTTATTATGTTCTATGTATTTTCGGTATTATGTATGGATACTTTGTATTCAAACTTCAGTTGATTAATCATTCAGTTTGGTATTCTGTCTTTATGCTTTGTACAATAAGGTTTTATGTTATTATTAAGGATCTCACTACAGTTAAGTAGGACCAGTTGAAAATTGACATGTACAGATCATATTCATGTGATTTTCATGCTACACATTTCATAATGTATCTATGTCATTTAGTTGTGTCAATGCTGGTGATCATTGATGAACTAGTCATGATTAATATGGTGAAATTCACTGTGATTCGATATGAAGACATGACTAATGGACGGGATAATTTGGATATGTCTGAGTCATAATGGCAATACTTAAGCGTGCAATAAAGATAACACGTATGGAGAATCATATGTGTGACCAATGGGAGATTGTTAGAATTTCTGACAATTTGTGGGTCACAAATATAATTCTATAATTGTGTTATGGCCATTATGTAATTAGCCAAAATATAAAATGATCTTCAGTTATTAATTTGGTGGCTAAGGGCATATATGTCATGAAATAATATACGTGTAAATACCTTGAGGCAATTTCTGATTTGATGAAGGGACTGAATCGGAATTATTGCAACTTAAGTAGTAACCGCTGCGGGGTCACTTTTATGGGTTATGGTCCCGTCCCCATTTGTAGAGCAACAAGTTTTAAGGTGTATGGTTGAGGAGAATAAAGGTGGATTAGGATAGTGTTATCCATAGGGATAAAACACTATCCTAGTTATCCACATCTAGATAAAAAGGAATTCTCCTCATAAGAAACTCTCTCTCACCATAAGGCAAACACTCTCAAGAACTAAGAGCTCTCTCATTCCCCTCTAGAGAAGCATAAGGAAAACCGATCGGGCTCTAACATCTAGAAGATTATCGCACCCTGATACCTTCAAGATTCCAGAAATGGCTCAACAAGGTATGTTCTTCATCTTCACCATGAACTCATTTGGAGTTTCTTCGGTCTGGCCCCTGGTTGTTCCATTTGGGTTTATGTATGAGCATAAACATTAGGTTATGGGAACAAGGCCATGGTCATAAGGACTTTCACGTTTAATCTATGGATTTCGGATGGAGAAATTTCTCCAATAGTGTGATCTTTATTTGTTGTGAAGTTATGCAGTTATGGTGTTCTAGGTTTTTGGCTATGGTGAATATTGGAGGAGAATGAATGAACAATTTGTGTAAGATCTCATTACTCCTATGTTATTTTATAATATTGAAATATGTTAAGGTTGAATGTAGTTGAAGTCGTTGGTGATTTAACAAATCTATTATAAATGTGGTAGAGTTAGAGATATTTGTCATGTATTTAATAGAATGTCTGGGAGAGATATTGTCTTAAAGTAAATATTTAACAGCGTTTGCTTCAGTGAGCGCTGTTAAATGTCTACTTTCTATAACTCTATAAAAAACGATGTTGAATATAACCTTGTGTATTACTGTGCTCACATAGAAAGCGCCACAAAAGCGTTGTTAAATAACAATTTTAAGCGTTATTGTTTTGATGTTTTGGCGTAGTGTTCATGCTCCATTTCCACCCCCATGAACAATGTCCTAAACTTAACTAATTAAAGGTTTTCTTGGAAACTGATTTTTAGAGGGAGAGAAAGAGAAATGTATTGGGAAATATTCATTTATGTTCCAAAGTATTATTTTATAATATAAGTGGAAGAAACATATAAGCGAGTTTAACATTATATTTTCACCCAAAATTTTAAGATATCAAGTTTATGAGTTTATCCATTTATATATAATGTGAAACTCCTTTCTTCAAGTGTGACTTAGTGTCATTCTAATATTGGGTACAACATATTTACTTGCACCATAATTGATTTGTTTTGTCATCAATGGAACATGTCCCCATGCGTCTTGCCAAGAATAGTTTAGTCACAAGGATAAATAGATCTAGACAATATTTAGGGTCAGGTAGAGACCAAACATGACTCGGTCCAACCCTTCTCATGATCACTCACTCTCATCATGTTTGTATATGTCACTATTCAATTGTGTATAGAATAATGACACCTTTTTTGTCGAAAATATTATTGATTCTCTAATTTTTTCCCATCATATATAAATGATTAACAATGTATATACATACATAATTTTATATGTCAAATTATATCCATAATAATGTATAATATTGAGAAGACTTTATCTAAGATGAGTATGCATTATATTTAATAGGGTATGAGTTCATATTCAGGTCTAAAGGTTGACCCGATCAATATTTAGGGTCAGGTCCGGGTTCAAAAAATAATCTGACCAATATTTAAGGTCAGGTAAGGGACAAACCTTAACTTGTCCCGACCTAACCCATGCTCACCCCTAACTCATAGTTTAAGAGTTTTTTACATTGTCATTGCATTATCCACCATTCATTTTTATTCATTACTCACCTTTAAATAAAATAATGCCAATGAGTGATAGATGATACAATGACATACATAAATTTTTATATTATTAGTACATAAATATTACATTCTATTTCTAATTACTTTGTATCTTGTACCAAGCTATAATCAAACATTAAGATAACCACATGAACTAAAGTATTTTTTTCTTCAGGAGCTAAGTAAAAAAACATAGCAATGAGTTTCATCACACATTCTCAACAAAATAGAAGAGTTAAAACCCACTAAATACATAAGAAAATGACTTAAAGCCTTTTGTTTATTTTTTTTACCTCAAATTCCGACTCATAAACATGTTTGTGGTGAACAAAGGCCGATATATCCCATGACCAAACTGCCATTATCATGATGAAAAATAGCATCATTTATATTGAGATTTATTTATCCAACCATTATGTGGAAAGTTCCGCCTTTGGTTTTTAATGTGGATATATCTTATTTACTATTTAGTCATTTTACATATAAATGTATTCTGAAAGGAACCTTATCTACTTCTTCTAATATATAGTTGGTTCCTTTGGCCTTACATCATACTTTGTACCATTCTATGTATTATAGACTTATGATTTGTCAGAAAAATATTTAATAATTAAGTTTTAACTTAAATATATTTTTTAATCAATCATATGTTTATAGGACATGGAATGACACAAAATGTAGGACAATAGATATGTACCCTTTACCAATACCTGAAATTAAAACGACTTTCCATATTACTTCTCGATTTTTATTATAAATTTAAATATTTTACTTCACACTTTCCGGTAGAACATAAAAATGAATCTTAAATTTGATGTCTTATGTTGCACTTTATTTGCTCAGCTAAGATGCAATAAATTCCAGGTGAACACTACTCCAATAAAATTGAAATAGATTTTTCTCCCGTGCTAGACTTTTCAGTACTGAAAATATGAGAGGGGTTACTTTTTAAAAAATATTTAATTTAGAAAAACTAAAATCTAGACTATTAAAATATTATTTCTATCATGTTTTATAAATACTAGATAGGAGTCAGACTCAATAATATCATGCCAGTTTTTTATAGTGTTATCCACAATACCACAAGTCCACAACCACTAAAATGAATCTTATAAACGACCGTGATATAAATATTTATCTATAATCGTTATATAATTTATTCTAATTATTTTTAATAAAGAATTAATAATAACTAAATATAAATGATGAATGATATAATAATATTATATATAACTCATATACTTTCAACATATATACATTTTTTCTTTATACATATGTAGCATGAAGTTATCCTATCCACGTGAAAGATTTAAATTTAGAGATATCAGTTTACACCGAAATTAAATTAGATTAATTACATATAATCTCATCTATTTATTTTTTAAATTCAATGGACCAACTATGATTTTAAAAAAGGAATGAATGAAAATGAAAAGTAACTAATGTTATTTAATTTGATGTAAAATGATATCTCCTCTAAATACATATATCCAATAAATATAATAGGGGACAATATTTACCCTCTAAAATACTTATGGACACTCTATTAATTGTGTTTTGGAACAAATCAAATTTTTGATACAACTCTATATTTGTAATTTAAAAAAATAAAATAATGACTAACAACTTAAAGAAGAAAATAATAAGATAATTGTAACATTAGAAAAAATATACTGACAGTATTCATATTTAATATAATTGATTCTCTAAAAAATGACACAAACAAAAAATAAATAATATATTAATTATATATAAATTTTTAAATTAACAATACATGAATATTATGTAATATAAGCGGGGGAAAATTCGTCCCAAAATATCTCATAGCTTGTCAATTAGAATGGTTGAACCATAAAAGCATCCACGTGTGTAGAAGGATCATCATAATCTATGATGCATCTACATTTGTTTCTTTCTTTATCTAACAAGGTACACAGTAAAAAAAACAAGTACCCACCTAGTATAAACTGAGACAGAGGCAGAGGATCCTTCCACTTCCACCAATCAAAAAGGGTGAACTATGAATTGAACATCCTCAAAGTACTCTATCCAACCCTACAGAAACAGAAAATAAAGAAGAATAAAAATCCCATTCTTGTAATTCATTGGTACATGGGAGGGTATTTGTAACCAACATATGTTCTAAAAAATCTCTTATCTTTCCCATGCTTTGTAGGGTCCCACTAATTGTCTGCTGATGTATTAGCCAATTAAAACATTGCTTAAATTGTCATTTTTTTCTTCTTAAAACCCTTTATCTTCAATGCCTCATTGGGGAATAAAAAATTAACACTTAGTCCTAATGGAACCTTAACAACTAGCTTAGGAAAAAGATTTTATTTGTCAAGCTTGTAATCTTGGGCCTGCTGTTGTTGGAGTATTAATATTCACATCTTCAATAAACAAATCTTATCAACATCTTATGATGTATGAGTTTTATACATTATCATTATATTATCTATTATAATAATATTTAAATAATATAATACAATAAATAGTAAATGATGTATCTAATATATATAAATTTTTATAGTGACAACACATAAATATTCACACTCTTTACATAATTGCTTATGTTACTACTTAAATACAATAACACGCAATAATTTGAATTTTATGGACTAATCAATTATTTAGATTAGCTAAACTATTATTATTAATTACTTAGCTAATACTGAATACAATGAAGTAAGATCTTATACTTCAATTTCTATGGATATTCACAATGTATAGCTTTTATTATATCAATTGATTAATCCATCCTATATATTATTAGATATATGATAATTATCAGAAGACTCAAAACCATTAGATGGTAGGATTGTTGTTTCTAAAATTGATAATGAAAAAATTATTTTGATGACTCATACAAAAATGTTATCTTTTTAAAAAGAATATGTTTGACTAACAATTGAGAGTTACCCTGGTGAATGTACCAAACAAAATATTGATGTACCAAAAAAAGGGTTACCCTTGTAAAAAAATCAACAATAGTAATATAATAATACACGATTCTTTAACATGGTATAATAATAATGAAAATTGACATATACTCCGATAATACATGTCATTTATAAAGTATAAATTTATAATACATATTTACTTTCTTCTGTTATAATATGTTACAACTAAATCCTCAAATTAAAAAAACAGCCAAAATACATGAGTCTAGGAATGCTTTTTTTACTATATATGCCAATCATTCAAAACATTTGACTCCGGTAATAGTTACTTCAAAAATCATATGTGGTATAAAAAACATACTTCTAAGGTTCATCAAAATTAATGTCATTTCAAAATATTCACATAATGATGCATATATTAATTAACAATAGTTACAAAAACACATATAATATGATTTCCAGTAACGTTTTGAATAATATAATAATAGTCATTGATATGAACAGCGAAAAGTAAGCACAATGGAGAGAATCTAGAAATGCCCATTAGTTTGTGATATGATATCCTGAAAAAAACACCATTTTTATATAAAAAAGATGATTTTTTTGTTTAATATAAATAGATAGTTAAAGGAAGTGAAGGAAGAGAGAGAAGTGATGAAAAAGCAGAGAATAAAAAGAGACCGGATGTTGACAAATTTTATGTCACTGTTGTGAGAAGGTCGTTTGTTTATGTGAAGATTTCTTATCTGGGATCTCTCTCTCTAAAAAAATAAAATAAAAAGCTTCATTCTTTCTTCTCTTTCTCTTTGTGTCTGTGTGTTTTTGTTATAGAGAGATATATAGAAAGAGAGAGGAGTGGCTGGCCCAGTAGATCGAAATCTCCTTTTCTTCACCTTCATGAGGATCTAAGCTTCTTCAATGGTGTTTCTATAACACCCTCTTTGTTGTTTTGTCCTATAATTTTGATACTCTTATTAGTTATTTTAGTTCTAGTTACCCTTTTTAGCTTGTGATATTGTGAGTCTAAAAGAGACTGAATTTTTATCTCTGATGCTGTTGGTGTCTGTTAAATGGTAGAGTCCATGTGGGATTCTTAAGAGAAGGTGATTAGAGGATGTGGGTCTGAGGTAAATTTATCTAATACCCTCTCTTAATATTTTAATTAAATTTTATATTTTTGTTTTTTTAATTTGATGATTTAATTATCTTGGTTTTCATGTTTTATGCCTAGTTCTATTATGAGTAGAATGAAAATTCTTTTGGTTCCTGTTGTTTGGGGAATTACTCCAACATGAACTCCTGAGCATAACCCTTTTCTTATTCTTTTTAAAATTAAATAAATTAAACATTGAATTATGTTGATGGAGTTTTCTGATGTTTAATTTCAGTATTTCAAATGCTTCTTCTGGCTGAGAATATATTCTGTGGCATTAGTTATGATTGTTACTGTATTGGATCTGTTTAATTAATTGGTTGCTTTATTTGGGCTTTCATTACTCAAATTGATGTTAAGGAGCTTTATAATTGTTCCACTACCCCACAGAATTTTCATTTGAATGATGAGTCTATGACATGTAGTTTGATGTGTGTGCCTTTGAAATGCAATACCTCTTGCAAAGATTTTGGAAATCCCCATGCTCAAGATTAATAGTTGAAGTGTGAATAGGGTTTAATGCATTTGAATGCATCAATACAACTTGTATTATGTAAGGTCATCTCCTTTGTAAAGATTTATTCAGAATCAGTTGTGCTTGTGCCGATTCTATGAGTACCTTTTAGTTGTTGTTTGCTTCGGTAAGGGTAATGGATGAATTTATTCATTATACATTATCATTTTCGATGTGACTCTACCGCTTTGGTTATTGGTGCAACAAAAACAAAACGATAAGTCATTTGCATATAGATGGTGGTCTGAACAGACTGTAGTTTCCAAAAAATGTGGTGGGGTACGGGTATGTGATTTGTCACTCCTTGAATCCGGTATGTCATATGGCAGAAATCCGCAAGGATGGTGATGAGCGAATAGGACAATTGTGGAATCGACCACTGGGATTGGGGAAGTTCTCACCAATGGGAATTTGGAATATGCTAACGACAACATTTGGCTTAATGAATTATGCATTCAAGGATCTAAATCCCTATCTTAGAGGATCTTTCTTACGTTTCTTATCACCCCACCCTAAAACTAGGGGTGAACATATCAAGGATGGGTTTATCATACAACCCCCTTCAGAATTTAACCCTCTTTTTTATCCGTGTATCGAGAAGTTTCCTCAATCATTCAAGTAATTTTAGTGAAGAAAAAAACTGAAAATTCCTGAACATACATTGAATCCCTATCATTATGTGCTGGCATACATTTTGACGTGTCATTAAGTCATTTGTTATCCATTAATTAGACCTTTTTGTGGATTTTGTTTGGATGCGGTGCAGCGTTTGTAAGTTATAATGTGGTACAATACTTATTTGCATATAAATATGATCAATTATCAGGAATGGGAACCAAAGTCCAGAATCGGCCAGGGTCTTGCTCAATGAGAGATCTTAATGAAGAATTCAGCAGTTGCGGCTGGCCACTACTTTATGGAGATAAAACGCCGGCGAATAGGCAGTATTATAATAATTATCATCCAAGTGTCACTGCAGACACATGTTCATCGTATGATAAGGATGTTGTGAGGCGGACGATGCTCGAGCACGAGGCTATATTTAAGAATCAGGTATGATGGTTCTTGTTTATTTACTTTCCTTTTATCCCTTGCCCCATAGCTTGAAATTTGTGTGTGGTATGAGTGAGGCGTTTAAGGATTGATCATAATAGTTATTTAAATATAAAAGAGAGAGGCTTTTTTCACTATGAATTTTGCTTTTTTTTTTGGTTTGTTCAACTTAATTTCTCTATGTACCCCATGGTTGGTGAATCTATTGAGATATTTTAATTATCATTTGTTACGCAGGTCTGTGAACTTCATCGCTTATACAAAACACAAAGGGATTTGATGAATGAAGTTAAAAGGAAAGAATTACACAGGAACCAGATACCGGTTGAGGCATCATGTTCTACAGATCGCTTGGCATCTCAGATAAGGATTGAAGATGATTATATTTTTGTTTTTTTAATTTGATGATTTAATTATCTTGGTTTTCATGTTTTATGCCTAGTTCTATTATGAGTAGAATGAAAATTCTTTTGGTTCCTGTTGTTTGGGGAATTACTCCAACATGAACTCCTGAGCATAACCCTTTTCTTATTCTTTTTAAAATTAAATAAATTAAACATTGAATTATGTTGATGGAGTTTTCTGATGTTTAATTTCAGTATTTCAAATGCTTCTTCTGGCTGAGAATATATTCTGTGGCATTAGTTATGATTGTTACTGTATTGGATCTGTTTAATTAATTGGTTGCTTTATTTGGGCTTTCATTACTCAAATTGATGTTAAGGAGCTTTATAATTGTTCCACTACCCCACAGAATTTTCATTTGAATGATGAGTCTATGACATGTAGTTTGATGTGTGTGCCTTTGAAATGCAATACCTCTTGCAAAGATTTTGGAAATCCCCATGCTCAAGATTAATAGTTGAAGTGTGAATAGGGTTTAATGCATTTGAATGCATCAATACAACTTGTATTATGTAAGGTCATCTCCTTTGTAAAGATTTATTCAGAATCAGTTGTGCTTGTGCCGATTCTATGAGTACCTTTTAGTTGTTGTTTGCTTCGGTAAGGGTAATGGATGAATTTATTCATTATACATTATCATTTTCGATGTGACTCTACCGCTTTGGTTATTGGTGCAACAAAAACAAAACGATAAGTCATTTGCATATAGATGGTGGTCTGAACAGACTGTAGTTTCCAAAAAATGTGGTGGGGTACGGGTATGTGATTTGTCACTCCTTGAATCCGGTATGTCATATGGCAGAAATCCGCAAGGATGGTGATGAGCGAATAGGACAATTGTGGAATCGACCACTGGGATTGGGGAAGTTCTCACCAATGGGAATTTGGAATATGCTAACGACAACATTTGGCTTAATGAATTATGCATTCAAGGATCTAAATCCCTATCTTAGAGGATCTTTCTTACGTTTCTTATCACCCCACCCTAAAACTAGGGGTGAACATATCAAGGATGGGTTTATCATACAACCCCCTTCAGAATTTAACCCTCTTTTTTATCCGTGTATCGAGAAGTTTCCTCAATCATTCAAGTAATTTTAGTGAAGAAAAAAACTGAAAATTCCTGAACATACATTGAATCCCTATCATTATGTGCTGGCATACATTTTGACGTGTCATTAAGTCATTTGTTATCCATTAATTAGACCTTTTTGTGGATTTTGTTTGGATGCGGTGCAGCGTTTGTAAGTTATAATGTGGTACAATACTTATTTGCATATAAATATGATCAATTATCAGGAATGGGAACCAAAGTCCAGAATCGGCCAGGGTCTTGCTCAATGAGAGATCTTAATGAAGAATTCAGCAGTTGCGGCTGGCCACTACTTTATGGAGATAAAACGCCGGCGAATAGGCAGTATTATAATAATTATCATCCAAGTGTCACTGCAGACACATGTTCATCGTATGATAAGGATGTTGTGAGGCGGACGATGCTCGAGCACGAGGCTATATTTAAGAATCAGGTATGATGGTTCTTGTTTATTTACTTTCCTTTTATCCCTTGCCCCATAGCTTGAAATTTGTGTGTGGTATGAGTGAGGCGTTTAAGGATTGATCATAATAGTTATTTAAATATAAAAGAGAGAGGCTTTTTTCACTATGAATTTTGCTTTTTTTTTTGGTTTGTTCAACTTAATTTCTCTATGTACCCCATGGTTGGTGAATCTATTGAGATATTTTAATTATCATTTGTTACGCAGGTCTGTGAACTTCATCGCTTATACAAAACACAAAGGGATTTGATGAATGAAGTTAAAAGGAAAGAATTACACAGGAACCAGATACCGGTTGAGGCATCATGTTCTACAGATCGCTTGGCATCTCAGATAAGGATTGAAGATGATCAAAAGTGGCATATTTCTGGTTTCCCTGTGGGAAATTCTACGTGTTCTAAAACATCCGTTTCAGGTGTTAAGAGCATTAATTCTCCTTTGGGTTCTATTAAAGGGATCAGCAATCAAGGTGCTGGTCTATTTCCATCGTCAAACGGGTGTAGTTCAAAAGACATTGAGGTGCTCGAGTCCAGACCGACTAAGGTCCAGAGAAAAATGTTTGACCTTCAGCTCCCTGCAGATGAGTACGTTGATACCGAGGAAAGTGAAAAGCTGAGTGATGGAAAGATAAACGGTCCAACATTATTTCTTCCTGATCGAAATTGTAAGAATGGAAAGGAGAGTGACGTGAAGCTTTTCTGTGGCAATGGTGTGATGATGAGCCACAAGGACACTTCAAGGTCTGAGCAGTCGTCAAAGAGAATGATTGATTTGGCCGACTTAAATGAACCTGTTCAAGTGGAAGAAACATATGATTCTCCATATGTTCACCATCCGAGCCATAACCCCTATCAAGGGGCAACTGAATACTCCAATCCATCTGATGCTGCCAAACAACATCCATGGTTTGTTGGTTTGTCTAGGGACCACTTGCACAACTCAAATCAAGGATCTGATAGTTGGCCTAGAAAAAATGGATATTTGGAGAACAGTGCGAGTGGACAAGAGCGGATTATGTTACCGGCTGAGGCAGGTTAGATTTCTTATTGAGTTGCTTCAATTTTTTCTCTCAATTCATCCTCCCCTCCCATGAAAACTTCTTTTAAGTTAAGTGTATTGAATTATGGAACTGGTCATCAGATATGTTTTCTAAGAAAAATAGTTAGCAAAATTAGCATTTCAGAGAAAACCGATAATGAATCAAGGCTAGTATGTCCTGTTGCAATTTTGTTGGAATAAGATGAAGAATCAGGAACAAATATAAAACTTCGCTTTTGTTAGTATCTGTTAGAGCTCATGGATTGCTGTTAACTTTTTTGCCTTTCTCTGTGGTTCAAGTTAATAAACTATATAGAACTTAGGTTTTGTTAGTAAAATTAGATTGTTGTGCTACAACTGGAATTTAGCAGAGCCATTTCATTTGTTTTTTCGGAGTTCATTTTTATTTTATTGTCTGGCATCAATGAAGTATTGATATTGACTTTGGATAAAATTGTGCCATAACAATTACATTTTCTAATGTTGACAGGGCAAGCTAAAAGCATCATGCAATCTGTTCCTCAAGCCCTCAAACTAGAGAAATCACTTTCATCTTCCCAAACAATGCATGATACACTTAGCAAAGGTCATGAAGCATCTGCATCTGACTACCTAGCTGGTCGAAACAAGACTGATTTGTGGAGGGAAAAGACTGCTATTGATTTAAATTTCGGTGAACGAAATCGTAAGTACTCAATTAACATGCATCCTGAGTCTGCGGTACCTTTACAGAGATGTGGTCTTTTTCCAGCTTCTCCTTCCACCGATTTATCCAGGTCATGGTCTCATTCAGCTTCTTCGTGGGAAATGGGAAATAGCAGCCTAAACCAGAAATTGATGTCTGTTCAGACACCTTCTTATCTGAATGCACCTGGTGCCTGGAGCAGGAGTTCCCAGTCACATAAAGGTAATCGGATATTGGATGATCGCTGGCCTCTCAATATAAATTCCAAGCCAAGCTCAGGTCTTCGATGTGATGTACCTACACAGAATGGATTTCACGCTGGATCTTTATCTATGTCCAAGGAACCTTCAACAAACACCTCATCAACTAGCTATGACTATCTCAATCATAATCGTGGTTGTAATGCAATTCCTGAACATTCCTTCAACAATGGTCCATATAATGGTTCAAATTCAAATTTCAATGACATGAAGTCTAGAAATATTGATTTGAATGTGATGTTTTCAAATGGTTCATCCAACAACTTGGTTTCCCCATCATGCATTAGGATCATGGATGGAGAACAGAAGCATGATGAGCATCATGCAGTGTTGCCCTGGCTTAGAGCGAAGACAACTTGCAAGACTGTGTCAAAAAATGCTGATAAAGGCATAAGTGCAGGAGAGTCAAGTTTTTCCCATGTTGCTTCATTGTCCAAAAAAGATGAAACCGGAATGGGGCCTAGTGAGAATGTTACGCACAATGCAACTTTGGTTTCATGTTCTAATGATATTATTCGAAAGAGGACAGAAGTAGGTGGAAGCTCTAGTAGTAAGAAAATTCTTGGTGTTCCAATATTTAATATGCCTCATCCGAAAAACCAATCATTTGACATGAACTTGCCTTGTGAGGCTGATAGTCTTGAGTTGGACAAAGAAGGTGCCAATGAAACTATTGTTACTAGGGAAAGATCTCCTACAAAAGAATCCAACTCTCGAAATCAATTTGATCTAAACATATGTATGACTGAGGATGAAGCTTCTTTGATGACTATACCCAGTGACATTGTAAAAATGAGGGCAGCAATAGATCTGGAATCTCCAGCTGTTCCTGAGAATGTGGAGGATTCCGTTGCTGAAGAAAAACAGATCGAAAATTCTCTAGAATCAGCAAAAGATCCACTAGACACAGTTGAACAGACTCGTGACGGATTAATGAGACAAGCAGCAGAGTCAATTGTTGTATTGTCATCGCTCCCCTGCGAACAAGTGGATGGTGTGAATGGTAATCCATCAGAAAGTCCAACACGGGACCCGCTAAGTTGGTTTGTGGATGTAATTTTCTCGTGTAATGATAACCTCGAGAGCAAGCTTGATAATTCAATGGGGAAAATTGATGATAATGAAAAACCTTCTTTCTCTGATGGAATGGATGAGTTTGAGGCCATGACTTTGAGACTGCCAGAAACCAAGGAAGAAGACTACATGCCCAAGCCTTTTGTTCCAGAAAACATTATAGTGGAAGAAACAACGCCCTTACCTACTCGAACACGAAGAGGGGCAGCTAGGAGAGGGAGGCAGAGGAGGGACTTCCAGAGGGACATCCTTCCCGGCATTGCATCGTTATCAAGGCACGAAGTGACAGAAGATCTTCAGACATTTGGAGGGCTTATGAGGGCAACAGGTCATGCATGGAATTCAGGGTCAACTAGGAGAAGCTCTACTAGGAACGGCAGTGGCAGGGGGAGGAAGCGGGCGCAGGTTGTCCCATCTCCTCCACCAGCAGCGGTCACCAATGAAACTTGCACCCCATTGATGCAGCAGCTTAATAACATTGAAGTGGGATTGGAGGACAGAAGCCTAACTGGCTGGGGCAAGACAACCAGAAGGCCTCGTAGGCAGAGGTGCCCGGCAGGTAATCCCCGTCGATCCGGTTAAACCTGATGACCGTAAGAGGCTTAAACTTTTTAGATACCAATTTGTAGAGGGTAACAGGTTGGGTTCCATATTGATGGAACACATGATGATGCTCTCTGGCATGGAGATTTTTACTATTGATTTTCTGATATGCTTAGTACTATGCTGCATTCATGGTTTTGCATGAGCTGGCCCTACATCTATTAGAACTTTATCAGCTTATGATATTTATATAGTAATAATACATTTGTTCCATTTTCATGTTTATGTATTGTGATATTTGTGACCTGAAGTGTAATTAATTACTTTCTAGGGTCTGTTTTATAATTATCGAGAAATCACATAATGATCGATTATGAATACTTTTTCTCTCTATTTTTTGGTATGTTGGTGGGTTCTTCGCAGCACACATGTTCTCAGTTTTCACTATTTGATTTGATTACATCATAGCTTTTCTCGTTTCATACACATTTATACTTTGATTTCCGTAGGGAAGGGTGTAAGAGAAGGGACACATCTCTAGAAGTGACGTGTTTCTAGCATTGTGCTCTGCGGCATAACTAGCTTTTAGAGGTGTTAAGTATGAGGATCATGCACTGGGTCGTCCTTTATCGACTCGAATAGGAATATTGTAGAATTGAGAAGTGATGAAGAAATGCACTGTGTATTGGAAGGCTGCTTCAAACTTCACTTAATGCAGCTTTCCAAACAATATAAGCTAGTCTTGGAAGCCCTCGATAATTGATTTCTCATTTTTTTTCCGTTTCATGACAACTTTTACCCCTCAATATAAATATTGTATGTCTTATTTTTAAATGTTCAGTTGTACAATCTATCAGTTTTGTCAAACAGCACTAACGCACTTAGTTACATAGCTATCAATTTTCGACTACAATCTCATTTATTTCAACAATAATCTAATAATCAAATAGAGCCTAATAAGTAATAATCCTCGTTTTAGCTAAGACATCATTGAATCATTTGTGGGGTGTGCATTATCCTTTGACAGGGTACTAAATTGCTTCATGGTACTAAATTACTAAATTGTTATAAAGTAGATATAGAAAAGAGTGTAGAGAAGTGGTGTAAGAAAATTATTTTCCATGAATGAGAGATATAAAATATTTGTGGGTGCACATATCCGTCAATACAAGTTCTTAACATGTAAGTAAGAAAGGTGGGAAATAATTTCAGTCTTATATTTTGTGTTAATCCATCGGTTGAAGACGTGATTGAGTATAGAATTATAACTTATAAGTTATTAGATTTTTAACTAAATTTAGTGTATACTAGTCAATTATAAAACTGACATAGAGAAAATACAAAGAATACGTCAAAACAAGTAAATTGAGTCATTTTTGTGGAATATTGACGCCACGAAATAATTAACCATGTATGTTTGCGTTTTACTAGTTGTTGAAGTTGAAAATAAGGCAAGAGTTGACGAAGACGCGAGGGTTGGTCGCGTGGATGAGAAAATTCATGTTATGTTGATATTGTGGGACAGAGAGAAAGATGAGATGTTGGATTTGATACCTACCTATCAACCTATGCATAATGATTTGACAGTGTGTCGGTGTTGGAATTGGAATGGAATAGAATAATATCAAAAATGTAAAAATTTATATACATTATTAGATTATATATTTTTTATTTGTAATATTTTTTTATGAATAATTAATAACAATAAAATATGAATGATAAATAATATAAAGATAATTTATAAAACTTATACAACATTATTATATATAACTTTTCCTTGTGTTATAATTATTTTTTGTTATTAATATATCATTAATATTATATAAGTTAATAATGTTTTATTTAAAAGAACAAAAATAATACAATTGAACATAAATAATATCATATTAACAAATATATATTAAATTCTTATTCATTTATTTTATTTAAACATATGACTAATATCATCTATTCTTTATTAATTGAAGATTCTCTGATGTATATATTATTATCATAATCAATCCAATTCATTAAATATAATAAATGATTTAAAATAAATATTAAATTTTGAAATGATTCATACATATTAAAGTTGAAATATTGAAAGATTTATTAGTAATTCATGCAAGATAAACTTTAAAGTTTTATTTTTAATTCATTAAACTTTAAAGTATAAACAGCAAACTTTGCCTCTTTCAAATATATATTTTTGTCAAAGCGAATCATGTTCTTTTCTGAAGGGGGGAAAGTTTACCACTTGAACCTTCACAACAACTTTTTTGTATTTTAGTTATATTCTTTTAATGAGAGATCCACTTATTGGAAAATTCAATAATTTACTAATTTAAACTATTAAATTTTCTTAGAATTATGGGTGAGAGTAAGTCTCACTTTTTTTTGATCTACTAAAAATCTTAAATTTTAATTTATAAATTTTATATATTCCTCTCTTTTTTATCTTATCACATAATAAAAAGTTTTATATGGTAGGACGTGTTTATCAAATTTATGATTTAATCTAATTAAGTTAGTTTTTTTCACTTCATTTACATTACCACCTTTAGTGTACTATTTATAGATTATAATAAAAATTTATACACAATTAGTATATTATAAGATATATATTTTCATTATTTCTATTTAAAAGTCAACTATTATTAAAAATAAATAATAGATCAATAGTATATAAAACTTATAATTAGTATATATGTTATTAGCATAAAGATTTTTACTTTCATATTATATCATTTGTGATTAACTTATATTATTTTTTATTTAAAAATTAATAATTGTTAATATAGGTGAATGTATGTATATTAAATCCATCATGAAATTAAATATGGATGATGATAGAGTTGAAAGTACTTTTCAGTATTTCGTCATCATTCCCCAAAAGCGCACACCAAATTGTCATGATTGATACCCCATTTCAGGGCTCTGCTGCTACTTTGTCCTTTTTTGTTATGTGATGTCAAATCTTTTGGGTTGGACATGGATGATTCTAAATTGCAAACTCGTACGTTTGAACCAACCCCAAAAGATACTTCATTTGGGAAAAAATGGTTAATATATTTTTTTGTCCCTTATTTTATTTCATTCTTTTCTTTTATTTTTATTCAAAAATTAATGTAATATTGTTTTAATTTTTCTTTTTCTTTAATCCAATGATATAAAAATCATATTGTGTCGGTCAATTTGACCGGAAAATTGACGAGCTAGACCCTTAAATCGGTACGATACGGATGTTGAACGGTTAAATATCAAAACTGGTCAAAACAGGTGAACCAATCGGAATCTGACTAAACTGGTCGATTTATACACATTTTTTTAAAAAAACTTTAAAACATAAAACTCATTACATTGTGACCCCTCTTTCCAACCATTCTTCAACATTTTAAGACACATGCTTCCAAGACATACATAGATTACACCTTTTGGTTCCTAACATTGGTGTAATCCTGCAGTCAATTATCTGAAGGTATGATTTGGTGCAAAAATGGAACATCAATATGAGACAACTTTGACTCTTTGGTGTTAAATGTTAAAACTCCAAATTTATTTGTTTTGTAGGGTGAGTTATGAACTTGCGTCATTTATTTATATTTTGCGTTTGTTAAGTAATACTTTTGGATTGATATATGTTCTATAATTTAGACTTTGAATTTGTTACAGACTTAAAGTTGTTTGTTTATGTGAACTTTGAGAAGATTATGAATGTGAATTATAAATTTGAATATCTACCTATTTGAATTTTTTTTGTTATAGGGTTATATATATATAAATAGTTATATCAAATTTAACCGGCATGTGGTTTAATTACTGAACTATCGGTTGAACCACTATACCATTATACTAGTACCCTGACTGGTTTGATAATGAGTATGGTTTTATCAACATTGCTTTAATGTTAAGGTTCACAATTAACTTCTACTTTTTTTAATGAGCAAGATTATGAAAATTGTCATAAATTTATCTTCACTAAGTTTTCCTCCCTCATTTATACTTCTTCAAATTGTTTAAAATGTTAATCAAGTGTTAATTTAATCATTTCAGTATCAACAAAATATTGCTCTAATAATGTAAAGACTATTCTCAGATAACAAAAAAGTTAATAGTTCAATTCATATAAATAACACTTGTTAGATTTTAACTAGAGCTAGTCATCTAAATATTTACTTTCCTTAACTTAAAGTCATAATGTTGGAGTCATTAGAATTGAGGTTTTGAACCATGCCAAAAATATAAATATTATTTTCCTTAACCTAAAGTCATAATGTTGGAGTCATGTAATGCATTAATGAAGGCCTACTTTGATACTCGCAAACTATACTAATATTCTCTGAGTAAATTAAATTGATATCTTATGAGTTTTAATTAAATTATATATATCATATATCTTTTATTTGTACATACATAAATCACTCCTAATTTAGGGATGAGTATGTTCTTTTAAGCAAAAAATGGTAATTAGTATAATTAAGTTAAACAAAATATATATTGTGGATATAAGTCCAAATAATATAAGAACGAGTGTCTATTTGTTATTTTTGGTTTGTTACAAACTACATCAATAATTTTAACAAAATGTTTAAATCACTCTTATAATATATAATAACGGATCAAAAATAATGAAAATGTATTAAATCTTGTACCATTTAAACTTATCTCTACAAAATATCACATTTTGTTTAACTTAATTACACTTGTGTGGTATAACCATCATCATATAACCAAAAAATTACACTTATCACTTTTTTGTTTAAGTGATTATATTTATCTCTTATGCATAAATAATCATAAAAAAGAAGGTGATTTGTATAATAATTTTACTAAAACTTGGAGAGATGTTAGTGTGATTTACTCTCATATTTATGATGACATTTGTAACATTAACTTAAGTACAATATCATTTTCAAATAGTCCTAGTCGAGGGGCGGAACTTACTAAGGGCAGGTGGGGACAACTGCCCTTTTTTTAAATGCTTATGAATACTATTATTTTATAATAAGTTTACACA
The DNA here is from genome assembly GCF_001865875.1 of Lupinus angustifolius. NCBI lineage: Eukaryota > Viridiplantae > Streptophyta > Magnoliopsida > Fabales > Fabaceae > Lupinus > Lupinus angustifolius. Next base: position 7,753,533 of record NC_032019.1, on the reverse strand, counting down.
TAAATAGATTATTGGATCATAAATTATCTTTGTCAAATTTTGTCACAATAATCTTAAGATTATATGAATTTTTATAAATCACTTAATATTGATAAATATATTTTGTGCAAAAATCTATCTTAAGGATTTCAATGAGAAGAGAAAATTAACTTTTGATGTCAATTCCAATATTTTATTGTTGACATCATTAGTTATTCATGTTTGAAAAACTCTCAATAATATATAAATTAAGTATAACTTTAACAATATAGGGAAAATGAATGTATATTATTAGCTTGATTGAGTTATTCTGAACTATTATAGTTTAACTATTATAAAAATATCATTTTAACAATCAAGATAACCAAACAAAATCGTGTAGTAAGATAGAAGATGAATTTCTTATTGATAAAGAAAATGGCTAAAATTTTAGCTACAATTCAATAATTGATGAGATTAAGTCTTTAAAAAAACGAAGATCAACACTTCAAATTAGTGTACATTTTTCTTTTAATGTTTTTAATTGTTAATTATTATTATTTAAAATTAATATGTAATTTTGAAACTTCAAAACAATTAGATATATTTCTTTATATTTTTTTTTTGTTACTCAATTAATTACTTAATTAGAAATTGTAATTGAACATTGTTACCCCTTATGTCAAGATCTGCCATTGTCCTAGCCAATTGGAGATTAGTGTTGAGCTTGCTATACGTGATGGAGCTTCGGATTTTCGGATGTTAGGAAATTTTTTCCAGAATTAGAATTTGCAAACTTATTTATACATGGAGTTTCTTTATCACAAAATTTTATTTTCATGCTTACATTGTTTTTCTGATTCGTAACTTCAATTTTTGCAGTAACTCTATGTACATCTTCAACACTTGGTGGGTCAGAGACTCGGGGTAATTCATGTCATGGTCTGTCGTATTTGCTCAATGTCCACTTTCGGACAAGAATATTTTATTCCAAAGCATATCTTATATTAATCAAAACATATAATGTCACTTCAAAATTAAATAATAATATTTTTTTCATTTTTTTACTTTATTATAATCGGTTTATAATAAGCTTTAGAACATGCTTTGAGATAGAAAATCTTTCTCACACATACCATTTTTCACGAATTCAACTATCACAAATATTATTCGGATGGAAATTATGGTTTTATCATTTTTTATAAGAGTTACCCTAGTTTTTTTGATAATGTATTCTTAATCATATCTTGCATATACAACAATGTATTAAAGCAAAAAAAATTGTTTATTTCCAAGCAAAATTTTCACATATACTACATTGACTTTATTTTCTTGTTAATATTTTATCACTCAACATTTAGTTTATATAACATTCTAAATCTTATAGTTGTGTGGTTATTCTTAGTCTATCATTTATATATAATCATCATTAACTATTCAAAAAATAATCTAAATCAATGGTAAATGATATAATAACTATCTATAAATTCTTACAGTGACAATGCATATATATTATTCGATATTGTATAAAGATTCAAGTAATGGCCTAAACTCACTCGAGGGAATTTCTTAGGAGTTCTCATGTTCAAGTTCTATAATTGAAAATAATATGTAAGTGATTTTAAATCAATCTTCAGTTGATCAAATTGAATACGTTATACAAATTTACAATAAAATATACAATATGCACGCATTACCCAAAAAATGATATGCAGAATTCAAGTTATTTTTTAAACTACACGTTTCTTTTTTTTCGGATTTGGTGATTGGTCCAATTTTATTGGATGAAGTTTTTCATATGTAAGGATGGATTGAATTAATGGGTTTTGACTATTATCTTTTAATCAATTACAGACTAGTTGTTGGAAATATATTGTATACTTTTATTTTTATATATCTATATCTATACTACTTATAAAGGGAAAATCCAAAATAACCACAATCATGGTGTAATTTGTGGTTCTCCCTATTTTGCCCTCACTATATTTTAATTTTTACAAAAAAAAAAATCATATATAACCTAATGTTCCTCTTCACCTAATATATGCTCCTATTATTTGGTTATTTATTTTTTATTCTTACATTATGACTATCAGTCTTTAACGTAGAACATTACACCAATCAAATAAATTCAACTGTATATTACAAATATTTAACACAAAATATTATGTTTGACATTTATGACATACAAACTATACATTATAAATGATAGGAAAACGGGTTAACAGACATGATAGTGGCTGTCAACACGCTAATATATATAAATATTAAAGATTCAATCCATATTAAATATAATTAAAGTAATTGTAATTGTTTATTTTATTATATTTGCTCTTTAATTAAATAAATTATATGATAAAATCATTGATTAAAATTTGAGAGTATATTTGTTGTCCTATATAGTTTGTCATTCTCTATATCATTGATTGTAATTAGTTGAAAAAATGTATTTAAATTAAAATTTTAATTTTAATAATGAAGTATTTTTCTGACAAATTACAAACAATGACATATGGAATGATACAGGCTTTTTAGAGGAAAGAAGATGTCCTCCTTAAAAAATAGAGATTTGTTATTATAATAGAGATTGTAATAATGAGAGACATGTCTTATAATTTTTAGTTTAAATTGTTTTTTGTCATAGAATTATTGAGAATATGATATCAATAACTTGGATAGAACAATTTATCTGTATAATATTTATTGGATAAACATTAATATGTCTAATTTATTATACTATACATATATATGATGCATATATGGGTATGATAATTAAACTGACTCAACTGGTAATTCTTAATGCTTAGAATTATCTTAAATTGTGAATATGAAATTCTCAAGAATAAATGAAATTATTTCCTTTTGGCAAGAGATTAACGTAGTAATAAATTAATGGGTTATTTAGTATACTTTGATTATGGGTGACAATGAACCAAATGATAGATTTTGACGAAAATTGAGCTGATTAAATAAACGAGCCGACTCATTAGGTTCATGAGCTGACTCGATATATATATATATATAAATAAATATATATATAACTAATTTTATATGTTTATTGTTGTTATACCATGGCTCATACGTTATTCTGTTTGTTTATTCTTATTATATATATATATATATA
>NC_032019.1:7750081-7750351 GCF_001865875.1 Lupinus angustifolius | reverse complement strand
TATATATATATATACACAGGGGATGACTCAAGTGAAAACAATTCTCATATAAAAACTGCGAGAACAATAAATTTGGGCTTTACAACCAATCATGAATTGTTAGGATTAAAAGTTAGTTATTGGTCACATGATAGTTATATGTGTAACACCGAGAATTTTACGATTTGGAATTACAAGATTTTATTAATATTTTTATTAATTATATATTCGAAAATGAATTTCTGGGAATTTTCGGTAAAGAATTACACGAAACTCTAGTTGAGTTTTAGT
>NC_032019.1:7749731-7749981 GCF_001865875.1 Lupinus angustifolius | reverse complement strand
CTTCGTAATTTCATTTCGAGTCAATATAGACCCTGAATACACCCATACCTATTTTCTAAATATTTTTCACTCGGAATGCCGAAATCCGAAATTCTAATCGGATATTACGATCGGGCGATTTATAATGTTTGATCGAGTATTAGCCGATAATACTCGAGCATGTTTATCGCAAATGTCCGAGAAGTGGTAGTTTCGCATTGGGATGCGAGATTTGCCTTTTCATAAAGCAAACCTCACATCACTCACCCTA
>NC_032019.1:7748954-7749631 GCF_001865875.1 Lupinus angustifolius | reverse complement strand
AATATATATGATTGTTGATGAAATGTGTTGAATATTGTATATGAATGTTGTTGGAAACTTTTATGAGTGCAGGTGTTTGAAAAACTAAGTTTAAATGTGTTTCGGTTATCGAAAAGGGCAAATATTGGTATTCTGTCCAAGTCCCCGTCGCTTGGGCGAGCACAGTCTCGCTTGGGCGAGGGGAAGTTTTGGTTCTGGAACTCCCTCGCCCAGGCGCCAAATCCTCGCTCGGGCGAGCAAGGGTCTCGCTTAGGCGGAAAAAAACCAGGAATTCGATGAAATTCTGGACATCCCTCGCCCGGGCGAGCAAAAGTTTCGCTTCGGCGGAAAAAAAAAATTTCCAGATTTTAATGATGTCTCGCTTGAGCGAGAAGGAGCCTCGCTTGGCGAGGAAGGCTTAAGTTTAATTGAGATTTAAAAATAAATTGTCGCTTGAGCGAGAGATGCCCAGTTTTAAAATGGTATTGTTGATCGAATTTTCGCTTGAAGCGAAAGGTCCTCGCTTGGGCGAGAAATAGGAATTGTGTTTGACTATTTGGATTGATTGGTTGAGTATGTAATAACCCTAGTATGTGTATGTGATATAAACTATTTTGGTATAACGCCGTAATTGAATTAAAAAGTAAAGTATTCAAGGTGTTGGAATTAAATAGTCAAACTCAGTAATTAATTTTAAA
>NC_032019.1:7748387-7748854 GCF_001865875.1 Lupinus angustifolius | reverse complement strand
GTGAATTATGATATTGATGGGAATAAGTGTTGTTTACATTATATAGGTTGATTAGATAATGGTTTATGGGAACAATTGACGAGTCTGGTTATCATGTGAAGTAGATAATTGTTTATGAGAACAATTGATGAGTTTGGTTATATTACTTATGTAAATTGGATAGTTGTTTATGAGAACAACTGATGAGTTATAATGTAATATGTTTTTTATATATGAACTGTTTTTCATATCTGAGTGTAATATTCTGAGTAAGTCCACAATGAATTTATGTTCATTAGATGTCTTACTTTCTCTATTTCTCTTCTTTTTCTTTTGCTTGCTTTTCGGACGTGTGCTCGTCAGGTAGACAACTTTGCTCGGATTTGGAGCTACCCGTCCGTGACGTTCCAGGAGAGGGCATGAGGAGAGGCAGTACCCTAGCTTTGGAGTTAGCCACTAGGAGTTGCTTATCATTTTGTGACTTTTGA
>NC_032019.1:7744388-7748287 GCF_001865875.1 Lupinus angustifolius | reverse complement strand
ATTTCCGCCCTTTCTTTTTGGATTTTGTATATGTTAGTGGCGATGTAGTTTCCGCCTTTGTTGACTTAGTTTGTATGAACTAAAGATGACTTAACTGTTTATATGCATTGTGTTATTCAGGAAATTGTGAATCAGGTTAAGTTATCATTCGATAACGATAAGTTGATTTTCCGCATTTGAGTTACTTAAAGTGATGTCCCGGAAAAGGAAGGTTTTAAAAAGGAAACAATTTTATACAATCTCTTTATTCAAAAAAAAATTACCCATTTTTCCGCAATGTTTTTGAGAAGTATTTTTCGGGGCGTTACAATATGCATGCATCTTCTAATCTTGACTGTTCATAGATCCAACTGGTCATATTAATTATTCTCATTTTTGACAATAGTGCATTGTTCTAACATAAGTCGCTCCATATATATATCATTTTGCATTAGTAGTTATTTGAGTTGTTCAAATGAATCAATTCAAACCCAAGCTGAGCAATTCATGAACTTTAGCTCTTGATCGACTAGGTTCAGCTCGTTTCCAACCCTAACTTTCATTTTAAACATATAATGTCTTATGAAATTATTTGAATAGATATTGAGTATGATTAAATGCATGTAGAATTAATGATTAATTAATAAATAATCTATCAATTCTTGATAAAGAGTTTCACCTCTTTAATAGAATAAGAGCTTAAACAATATATTACAACAAATAAAGAAATGAGTTTTGGTTAGTCATTATGATAACTTATTAAATAACAAAGGAAATAAACATATCAATTCTCTCACTCACTATGTGTCATTCATTTTTTTCCAAAAAGGAAGGCAACTATGAATAAACATTTTGTTCTTCCCTTATATAGAAACTGGAATACATTCTTTTTATTTTGTGCTTTTTGGAAATTTATTTATTTCCTTCTATATTTGTTACATATATAAACAAAAGAGTTTTTTGAGTATTAAATTATTTTATTTTTTGTTTCATTCATTCAAAGAGTTAATAACAAATATTGGTTTGAGTGTAAATACATATGTAGAGTCTTCATAATTTTAAAGAACTAAAGAATTAGAAATTACAATGGGTATGCATTTTATTAACAATTTTGCGATTATATTTATTTTACATACAAAAACTCTATGGTATGTGTTAAGAATAGAGTAAGAATACCATTAATTAGTCTCAGAGCATGATTTTTGTGTTATATATATAATTATTTTGTATGAATATGGTTCGTTTGTATTATGCATTCTATTTTTTTTGGAACTATCAAGAGTGTTTTTTCATCTTATGGGTAAGGAACTAATCTATTTCTGGGTTCGTAATTGACTCTTCCAACAAATGTCACTCGGAAGAATTAAATAATTAATTTTTTGGTCATTTAAGATCTAGTAAAATCTTACACCACTAAACTAATACGTTGTTGAATTGAACAGCACGTTATACTAAGAGAAAATAGTTGTAGGATGAAACTAAGAAACATGTAATAAATAAATATTATATATGTATATATATTATACAGAGTGCCTTTTATACTTCTTCTGGGTATAATTTATATAAAATATTTTCCTTTTCTGGAAAAATGCACATGAAGTGCTATATATTTCCCTTTTCAGAAGGCTCACATTGAAAAACAGAGGTAACAAAATTATTCATACTCCACAATTAATTCAAATCCAAGAAAATTAATTTCATCTAAATTCACCCAGAGTTAATATATTTAAATGGATGAAATTCAATGGATAATTTAACTAATGTATTGATTTAAATTAATCTATTATATCTAATGAATATCCATGAATATATCCATTTGAATAGATATCCAATTCATCCAAAAAATAAACCTTGAAAAATGATGTTCTTTACTTTTCAATTTCATTTAATAATCTAGAAAATTAAATTCATCCAAATTAATTAATGATTCTCACTCTCACTTTGAAATATTAAATTAAGATCAATTATATGACATGTGAATATATTAATATTAAAAGTTTATTCTTAAGTACATAATATATATAAATAATTTTTTAAAATTTTACATGTAGAACTTTAAATGTCGCATGCATATAGAATATTGGAAAAAATTAAAAAAAAATAAAGTAAAAAAACTTAAAAAAAACAAATTAAAAACACTTTTTTAAAACATGATTTTTAAAAGTGTTTCCTAAAAAATGATTTTAAAAGTGAATTAAAAAAAAGAAGATGATTTTTAAAATGTGTTATAGAGATAGTAATTATTTAAAAGAATAATTTTCTTCAATAATGTTTTTAGTTCCAATAAAAAGTTAAATGTATTGGATATCCATCAATATCCATGAAAAAAGAGTCATGATTGGATTGGATGAATTAGAATGCATTCATTAAGTTTGGATATGGATGAATTGAATAATTTAAAATACGGTTTAAAAGAATTTATATAAATTGATGAATGACTTTTCACTCGTCCATTAAGATCCAAATCCGAATCCATCCATGTAAAGATTCAGAAACTACAACTGTATACGCATTTTAATATTTATTTTTTCTAATTATATAATTTATACAAATAGATATAAATTTATTTGGCTTTGTGTATTAATAACACAATAAGAATACCAATAATAGTTTCATCATGCAAAATAACTTTATAGAAACCCAAATGTTTAATAAGTAGTTTTTTTAAAAGGAAATATTTATTTTGATACTACAAAATTTTATGTGAATCAAATTTGTTCGTTTTTATGACAATGCACAAAATCTATTTTTACTCACATTAGCGATATTTAGTATTAGTCTGAGTTTTTTATTTTTTCCCTCTCAATCAATCAAATTGGTACATATCAGCAATGTTTTGGTTTAGTGATGTAAGGTCTTGCTAGATCTTCGGGATGACTAAAAGATCAAATATTCAATTTCTCCGAGCGACACTTGTTGAGAAAAGCAGTCACGAACCCTCAAAGAGATTAATTCCTTATCCAAAAAGGTGAGGGAATACATTGATAGTATCAAAATCAAATTGGTACATGCACCATTACCAAAGCCTTCTACTATAAATATTAAAATTTTTTTGCTATAAATTTATACCCCCTTCTATCTTCATTATCGCATTCTCTCCCGGTCTGTGAGGACCTCACAAGTTATCATGGCATCAAAGATTACAGCACAATATGGTGTATTTGAGCTTGAAGGAACAAGCCTCTTGCTCTCATGTTTTCACAATAGGGATTGAATCGTACGACTTTGCTGTTTTTTGTCCAGACACAACAGAGTTACATGATCCAAAGAGTTATGATATGAACCATGAGAACAAGAGTCTTGTTCCTTGAGGCTCAAATCAAGCATAATAACTATATCTAGTATTTGTTTCGAAACAATATTTTGATTCCAAGGATCATATGTTGAATCTGTAACACCGCGAATTTTACGATTTTGAATTATAAGATTTTATTAATATTTTTATTAATTATATTTTCGAAAATGAATTTCTGGGAATTTTCGGTAAAGAATTAGACGAAATTCTAGATGAGTTTTAGTCTTGTAATTCTATTTCCAATTTGGTGGTAAAGTTTCATGATTTTCAGAGACAGTCAGTTTCGAACCGCTGTCGGGGCCAAATCTCACTCGGTACGGCTCAAAAAAGTGGTTTTTTGAGTTACGTAACTCGGAATCGAATTCCGATCACGCTGTTGGCTTCGTAATCACATTTCGAGTCAAGATAGACCCTGGGTTGGTCCATAACTATTTTCTAAAATATTTTCACTCGGAATGCCGAAATTCGAAGTTCCAACCGTAAAGTAAAATCGGGCGATCATTTTTGGCTACTCGAATATTGACCGACAATACTCAAGTATGGTTTTAATCACGCGCGTTTCGCCGAAGTTGTCGCGTCGCATGAGTCACTTCACAAAATCTACCTACTAAATCTTATAGATTTC
>NC_032019.1:7742307-7744288 GCF_001865875.1 Lupinus angustifolius | reverse complement strand
AAAATATTAAATTAAGAGTCATTCTTTTTCATAACTATCAAATTAACACTTATTAAACCTTGAGGTTTTTTTCCTAAAAAATTAGGAGGTGTTAAGATGTTCATGAAAATTTGTTTTAGTAGTATACTTGAAATAATGAGATTTACCTAAAAGTCTTGACTTTATAAACTTAAAGTGTTATGAAGTCTTAGATCGTAAAATGATTTTAAAAATGTTGAATCTTAGTTAAGTGAACTTACTTTAAAATGGTAAGATTTACTTAAAAAATATTGATTTTGTTTCAAGTTACTTACTTTAAAAATGATAAGTCTAGCTTAATGATCTTATTTTAAAAGGTTAGTTTTAGTAAAAATGTTTTATTTACAAAAAATAAGATTTATGAACTATCGGAAAAATGTAATGAAGTCAGAATACATGTCTAGAAAGGTTATATCTAAGGAAAGACTTGGTATTTAAGGCTGTCTTTACGACCCACCTCTCTTTCCTGGGAACTAGCCTGGTGTATATCCACGGATTACGACATAATTCCGGTATAAGTTTTATTGAAAATCTTACTTTAAAGAGTGTTATTAGATTTTAAGACTTTTAATGACAAATGATGATTCAAGGATATTCAACCTTGAATCGGATGGACGAAAGCAATTAAATTCATTTTAAATTGAAAGTTTTATCTTCGCGTAAAAAGTTATTTCATAAGTATAATAATTATCGTCAGTTAACTAATTAACGTGATTTTGGCGTAATAAAGAGTTCGACAGGAGATCGGATCAGGTAAACTCACCTGCAAACAGAGAACCTTGCGACCCGACACACTCAGGTGAGGGAGAAAACATCGTGACACAGTGGTGTCCGAATATGCATTTGGACCTCCAAACTTCCTCACAAGTTTGGAGTTGTCTTGAGTATTAAGAAAACTTGTACTTAATCAATTGTCTGTTTGTTTGGATTAAGTACAACAATATTTCTTATACCGATTTATGTCCTGTTTATATATGCAAATACATGTTTACTCTTGAATTATAATGTTTGAATGATTATTATGGGAATGATATGTATGTGATAATTGTTAAATTCAATGTTTAAACACATGATATATAAATGAGAAATATTTTCCTTGAGAAAAATAAATAAAATGATATTCAGGCTCTTCTCGCTTGAGCAAGACAGCTCTCGCTTGAGTAAGAAGTGTCTAGAGAAAACGAGTGTTTTAGCTCGGGGCGAGACAGCTCTCGCCTGAGCTAAAATAGGTACTAAGAGAACTGATTATTTTCTCTCTTAAGCGAGACAGCTCTCGCTTAAGCCACAAATGCCTCAAAAATGGATGTGCCCTCGCTTGAGCAAGACAGCTCTCGCTTGAGCGAGAAGACTCCATACAGACATGACTTCTCTTTTAAATCGTCTGAACGATAACTCTCATATATACGAGAGCCTAATGGCATGTTTGCTATCAAGAAGTTATAAAGGTCTATATGAAATTCTTGAAAATAATAAAAGTAAGGAATTGCTTTGTTAAAGGCAATAGCCCTAGCTTGGGTGTGAAGTGTATTTACACTTGGGAAAGACCATTACTCAGATGATTGAGTCTAGTGCCCAAAATTGTCAAACTTATACAAGTATCTTTGTTCTTGCGCCTATTTAAAGGCAAGGTTTCCGACTGTGATGTCGTGATTAGGGCAATGCCCAAAAAGGATTACATGATACCATGCAGCAAGGTCGTCTGACCGTAAGAGGCTTGGCCATGTGGTCGTCCAGGGTGATTCAACGATGGTTCGTAGTGGTAGGGATGTTATTCCTCTATTTACGTGTTGACGTAAGATCAGGTCCCACAAGAAGCATTCCTATGGGAGATGTCTTAGGTTGGGCCGATCATATAAAATAATGATTAAAATATTTAATCGGCTAACCTCGGTTAGTGTGCATACTCATTATGGATAATGAAGTAGTGGAGAGGAAATTTACGGGAGACGAACGAGCCCTGAGA
>NC_032019.1:7722855-7742207 GCF_001865875.1 Lupinus angustifolius | reverse complement strand
TGAGATTATAACATCATTCATCATTGTGCATTTTTTTTATGTGATGTATATATTATGTTATTATGCGTGTCTGTCTGGATGTAATATTCTGTGTAATTCCACGCCGTCAATGAGTAATATTCATTAGATGTTTTACTCCGTTTTCTTTCTATTTTTCTTCTATTCGCATTTTGTTCAGATGGATCATTCTGCCAGGATTCTGAGTTACCGCTTGTCGATGTCCCAGGAGGGGGCATGGAGGATTGAGGAAAACGGTTATACCTACATCGACCCTTGTGCTTTTTGATTAGTGTACTTGTGTATGGCATTTATTTTGCGAGTAGTTTTATTTGGGCGATGATTAGGATTCCGCCTTGTACTTCGTATCAACATTTCATAATATTCTAATGAAGTATGATTCAAAGTTATATTGAGTTATTTTTATTACCATTAAGTAATGGTTTTTGATTTTTCGCATTGTATGTTACTTAAAGTGATGTTCCGAAAATGAAACAATATAAGGAAATAAATTTTATATGGCATCATTTTTTTTTAAAAAAAAAATTACCCATTTTTGAGCAAGATTTTTTTGGAGTAATTTTCGGGGCGTTATAAAATCATCATGAAATCAAGACGATTGTTCCTTCAACACCAAATGTCATTTGATCTGGTACTTGATGTGATTATATCTTTTGAATGCAAGGATTATAGATTCAACCATAAGATCAAGAGGTTTGTTGCTTCAGGGTCAAAGACAAAACCTTTGTTTTATCACTTTAATATATGTTTTGGCCCTTCTTCCTTTGGTTCAGGTGATTTTAAGTGGAATAAAGATAAGATGAGAGGAATATAAAAAGAGTTTACATTTCTTTTGGTTGAAGAGAAAAGTTGAGAAGAGAGGAAATAATGTTGGGCCCTACCATAATTTTGTGTCCTCCCATTAGCAAAGAAAGTGAGAAGAAGAGTTTGGATTTATAAAATAACAAATGTACCCTCTCTTCCATAAAATTATAATAATCACATAAAATGGGAAAAAACACTTTATCTTACATATGTGTCTAAAAAATAATATTTACTGTATATCTATTATTTTAATTAAATTTCAAAATAAATTTAAAAATGTGTAATTATTAATTTTCACAATAAAATTATTTATAATTTATAATTTAGTATTAAAGTTAATATGGTAAGGGCATTATTATCTATACAATAAAATAATACTTTTTTCTCTTATATCAAACAACTATTAAATTCTATTATTTTTCTCACCACTTTATATCTTCTCGTATTATTTCTTGAACCCAAATCCTCTATATCAAAAAATTTCTATGCCTCTATGCCTTTTCTTATCTTCTCTCCTTCCATTTTCTTCTCTCAACCAAAGAGAGCATAAAACTTTTTTATATAACCACTCTATTCAACAATATATAAAAATGAATGACAGATAATAAAGTGATTTTCTAAAAATATTACATTAATAGTCTATAAATATTAAATTATTGTTTTTTGTGTGCTACTAAGGGTATTTCATCGCCCTTTTTGGTAAGGAATTAATTTCTTTTGGGGTGTGTGATTGCCTCTCCCAATAAATATGGCTTAGGGGAATTGAACCCTTGACTTTTTGACCATCATAGAGATTTAGGATAGTCTTACATCACTAGATCAACACCTTGTTGGTTATTAAACTCTTGTTTGATGGGTAAGATTATAGATTTCAACAATCATTGTATATAAGGGAAAATATATTTTTAAATACATGATTAATAATTTATTTAAGAGTTAATATTTATGTTTGTGTAAAGATATATACAGTCAATATGTCATCTATCATTCATTTGTATTAGTTTTTTGAAGAATAAGTGATAATTAAAAATGAATAGTGGATGATGGATTGAATATGTATAAAACTTATGTAATGTCTTGGTATATTTTCCTCTTTATTTAATATCTTATAATTATATTCAATTTGTTTTATGTTTTCATTATAAACTATTGAACAACATAAATGTTTAAATTATAGCGCCTCATGTTTCTTTTATAGTAAAAATACTATTAATGTATTTTTTAAATTTACATATACTACTTTTAGGATGAATTATTAGAATTAATGTACTCAATTAATTTTTGGCTAAATATAAGATAAATAAAATAATACTAAGAAGTTATGAAATGAAAAATGAACCATTGATATGATAGCATTTAAAAAGGTGATTTCGGAAACCGAATGTTAATAGTCATATGCTTCAAACTTCGTAAAAACTTTTGTAGTATTCTCTTTTAACATTGTTATTTTAATAATCAAATTGTGACGGTTTTAAATTGTTTTTTAGTTTAATTTTTTATAAGCTGCTAGAGATGTATATAGAAAAAATGAAAAGTAAGAGCTATAAATAATTTGAGGAAAACTTCACAAAACCCCCTTAAATCTATGTTATTTGCAAGTAGACATCATGAACTATTTTTTTTTAATTACTCTTAAACTTAAACAATTAATAAAATTGATCCTTATATATAAGAGTATATTACACTAACACCCCCGAGTTTTAGTGAAATTACACAAACTACCCCTCATTTTTTTACACCTACACAAACCTCCCCTAATTTTTATACTTTCGTTACACTGATCACCCCTGCATAAGAAACAAGTGTTATTCTTTTAACAAAAAAATGTGATAAATGCAATTAAGTTAAACAAAACATGATATATTATGGAAACAAGTCCAAATAATATATGAGTCAATATTTCTTTATTATTTTTGGTTCGTTACACTATATCATAAAAGTGATTTAAACAATATTTCTTTAGAAACGTTGATGTATCATATAACCAAAAATAATAAAGATACATTAATTTGTATATTATTTGGACTTGTCTACACAATATATCATGTTTTATTTAACTTAATTGCATTTATCATATTTTTGTTTAAAAGATTACACTTATTTCTTATACAGGGTGGTCAATGTAATGAAAGTATAAAAACTATGGGAGGTTTGTGTAGGTGTAGAAAAGTGAGGGATGTTTTGTGTATTTCACTAAAATTCAGGGGGTGTCAATATAATTTACTATATATAATTTAAATTACTAACAATAGAATTACATTATTTAATATAAACTAATCGGGTTTTCTTTAGCATGTGATACTTATATAATATAATGTTAGAAGTGAAAAATGTATGATATTGCAGTTTGACATTTCATGATTTTTAAATAAAGTGGAAGTATATACAACGACAGTTAGTAAATAATGAGATAGTAAGTGAGATTATCATTCTATATTATCATTCTATATTATGTTTTGGCTTGTTAGATTTTGGGTAGGGTTGTTTGCTCCTTGTGTTTGATGCGACACCCAATAACCACTGAAGTTGTATTACCTAGATTGTTACTAAATTAATGTGTTAAATGACCATTAATCATACATTAATAAAATGACCACTAATTAAATAATGGTTTAATTTCAATTTCATGTTATTAATTTAAAATTATATGTATGTAATGACCAATTTCATTAATAGTTAAAGTATAATGATCAATTAAAAAGAAAAAATAATTCATAATATCTACTTGTAAAAGACATATCAAGAATATTTTGTGAACTTTTCTCACAATTTAATTACAACACCAGAAAGTTTTAAATTGATAGTATTGAAATAACACTATTAATTCTCTTTTTATATTGCATTCCTCCATGGCAGTCTTCATTGAAATCAAGCACAATGCTTATATAAACTGCATACTTATTACTACATATTACACACCAATATATTAGAATTGACTCTTATGTCAGAGCTATATTAGCTTTGATAATTACAGTATCTTTTAACCAAGATATTTTTGAAATGTTTTTGACTAATCAAATTTAAAATAAATGATATATAAATATTAATTTATATTTTTATAATTTTTCTTTTTAGTTGAATATCATTTTTTAATTGGACGAAAAAAGAGGACACTAAATTAGACAGGATCTCTACTTCCATACTTGGAGAGCTCTTAATTTCTGGAAGCAATGTGGAAAGAATATCATTCACAGATATAAGTAACTGCCTTCAGTTTCAAGGGAAACTGGTAGCCCCAACAAGATATTGTCAACTGCTTCCATCCATCTTTTACTTCACTTTTGCAAATACAATCACTGTACTTGGAAAATGTTACTTAGCTGAATATACTTTTTATGTTGGCTACAACAGTTGTGTGGTTATTCTGATTTCAAAGAAGTGACTTCTTTGTTAGTGTTTTTTTGTACTTAGTAATGACATCTTTTCGCCTATTGAATAAGTAACTAATGTTTTCTACGATACATGGCTTCCTTTCCCAACAAGTGTTGTTTCTATGAATCAAACTATTAACTTTTTTTATTTTTCTCGAAATTTAACATAACCTTATACTACTAGACCAATATTTTATTAGTATCTCTCGTATATTTAATTACATATAAATAGCTTCATAATTGGCCTAAAACTAGTATTTTAGTATTTTAAGTTGTACTATGCAATCACGATTAATTCAATATTGTGGCTTTCAGAATTCAAATTTGCTGCTTTATCGACCCCATTTTTTGTTGCAATTTTCTACAATTCAGTTTAAACCTAACAACAACTTTAGGCAAAACTTTTCGATAAAAGAATCTCCGTATTTAAAATCACTTTGGACTCCGACTAATTTTAATTGAGTCAAAAGGATCTGATCGAGATGATATACACTTGTTTTTTTTTCATTCACAAAATGTGATCCTCAGGCCTTGCGCAAGAATCGAGTTCCTTGCCACATGTGCAAACAAGCATTGGCAAATGACGTTTGAGTATTTTTTGAGGTCATGAGGTTTGAGTTTATGGAAATTAATATGCCATACATGATATGATTGGTATAGTTCATGCATGAAAAAAATATATGAAAACTACATTGAAATGTCAATGATAATCAAATGATAAAAAACTATGAAAGCAGATGTAGTTCTTAACATAGTGATTATTAGTAAATTATGGGAGTTAAAACCCTTTCAGGTAGTGGAAATAAAAATGATGTAAAAAAACCAAAGTAAAATTTGAATACAACGACACTTATATCATTTTATTTTAAATGAGATAACATTTTTATGCTTAAAATTAAATATAAAAATCGATCTTTTCTCTTTGATATTAAAGAGGATCTTGTTCAAGAAATGAAAATCTTCAAAGGCTGATTCTAATTAGATCTAAAGCCATAGGTATACAAGACACTTTTACACAAAGCCAACCTACCAGTTTCAACAAAGACCAATTCACCTTTGAATTTATTCAGACTCAGAAGGTTATAGAGGAAAAATATTTATATGATATTATTTTAATTGCAGAGAAACTTATGCTTCAAAAAAATCAGAAAAAGAACCATTCCATATACATTTCAAACACATGGACCCTTGTTCCAGTTAAAAGTGAGAATAAAGGGCAAGGCAAATAATGAAGAAACTAAGCAAATGATGAATCCTCTTTATATCAACTGATGATAGAAGTGCATGACAGGTTCATGGTCTTTGATATACATATTTTGTTCCAGGATCCACAATAAGACCATTTCCTCCATTCACTTCTAAGTCATGCCTAAGTGAACAAAATGTACAAAACAAGTTAGAGCCAATGACTGGGTAATTATGTTATTTGTGTTCTTGGATTAAATATCTGGATGATATTATTTTATTGGAAAATCAATATTTGGGTTTGGATCCCAAAACTTCAAATCGAATTATATAATAAGAAGTTTTTATACAAGAATGAGTTCGACATATATTGGAATTTGATTAACTTAAATCTATTCATTCGATAAGAAGTATTTGGTTCTATCCTTGATCACTTTTAGGAAGAAAATTTAATTTTGATTATGGGCACATACTATATGCTTCCATTTGGGAATTATGATCATAAAATAGAGTGGTATCCTGAAGTTATAATATATATATGTGTGTGTATATAACATGGTTATTACTTATTAAGAGGGAGCCCCAACCACTATATTGAAGTAGAGGCTGATGGTTGTGCAAGAACCCTTGACTAACAAGCCATGCATGGAGAATGATGTTTACATTTTGATACACATGAGTTTTAGCCCAAAAAATTTATCCATATATATTAAACTTAGCGGCTAAAACCCATGGATTTTAGCCCAGAAATCCAAAGAAAAAAGGATAATCCATTTATGAATAGGAGAATATCTCTAATCATGGAAATCATGATTTAGTTGGAGGTCAACCAAGTTAAGAGAGTGTATTCTTTAGATATTCCCAAAAAAATTCCTTAGTTTGATAAGGGATTGTAGTAGAGTATTTTCTTGCTATTATAATTGAACCCAGAATAAGTGATATTGGGGCAAAGTCAATGGTAAGGAATCTGGACTTTGAAGATGGTTTTCGTTTTGATGTAGTTGATTTCTCGTGGGCATTTGGTGCTTACGAAGTAAAAAAAAATGATACATCTTATGATGTAAATTTGTTTTTCAGGTTGATGTTCTACAATCATCCACATATGAGATTCATATTAATAGATATGATAATAATTTATATTAATGATATCTAATACAAACTAAAATTTAAAAATATATTAAATAAGTTAATATAATAAAAACGAACAACATATACAAAATTAATATATAAAAAAATGTAAGCTTTGTTAATACTATCACTGCATCACATCATATATATATATATATATATATATATATATATATAATCATCATTCACTCAACTCTTAAAATAAAAATAATAGAAATCAATTATGAATTATATATTAACTATATATAAACTTGTACTTTCACACCACAGAGATATTATACTCATACTTATACCACACAAATATATATATATTATAATAATAATTTATACAATTTTAGAATTGCAGTAGGCTGAATTATTAATTTTTCAAGTGATAGTGGGCTGAAATATGTTTAACAAAAAATGAGAAATGCAAGCCTAATTTGGTAAATATCCTACCACAACTGTGCTTAGGAATTATAATCTCACTTCTCTATTTTGTGTTCAAACAACCAAACATATAATGTACCTTTCATTGCATAAAACACACTCCATAACTAATAATTATTACTTTTAAGCTTTACTTAGCTACATAAAATTCAAAAGTATGCATAACCACAATTTAAAAAAGAGCACATGTATGACTTCTTTCTATGAGAGGTGAGACCATTTAGTTTTAAAAAACATGAACAGTAATGAATACTTGTTCCTTTCTGTTTTGTAGTTTGATCACTCAAGCATGGCCTTTGCAGCATCTATCAATAATGGTCTAAAGTCAACTGTAGCTCGACCAAGCACTGTGTATCCTTCCTTATCCACCACATCAACATCTGCTCCATGTCTTATAAGGAGGAGGGATGCCTGTAAATGGAACAAGGACAGAGATTTTAGCCCCTCAACTTATGTAATCTGCTCCACAATTATGAAACTCCATTCACAAAATTGCCGAAACATTTCCTCATCATTGACATCAATCTATTGTATGCATATATTAATTACACAATCACTATTGATGCCAAATCTAAAATTAACACTCCCTGTCAGTCGTCATCGAGATCAATTTGTTCTTTGTGGATGGTGCATAAAGTGGTAAATAAAACAACAAATGTCGCCGACCCCATAACATTTTCTTTTTTGGTTCAGCACAAGAATTTCCAGGGGAGATCACCCTGCACCTTGTTGCATCTAAAATTAAAGTTTAGAGAAGCAAATTAACACCCTGCAGGGTACCTTGAAGTTTCCCACATGCTTCCAAGCAACTTCTCCACTTTTATAACTACGTACTATTACTAACCAAAATTTCCTCAGGAAGCCCTCTAATAGGGCCTATACTAGCACACATGTGGGTGTCAATCTTCATTCTTTATTCTCTCGTATTATCTTAAGCAAAACCTGTAAGATATTTATTCACACAATTTGACAAATATTATACAGAAATACAGGTTTCTGGGAAGAATCGTATGTAGGCACCCTGTTAACACATATTTTTATGGTTACAAACACGGATAAAATAAGCATACCTCTTTGTTGTAGCAAATAACAGCATTCATCAGAGGAGTTTGGCCAGCTCTATCAAAAGCATCAACATCTGCTCCTTCTTCAATTAGAAGTTCACACAGCTCTGAATTCCCAGTGCTGGCTGCCCGATGCAATGGGGTGCAACCAACCTGATCATAGTACAAGACATGTGCTAAACTATTAAACATGTCATCTTTAACAATGTGATAATGAAGAAGGAAGGATATTGAAACTGTAGTGCCACAAACATATAAAATCTGCCCATGCTACAACCTTGTCCTTTATATTAATCTTGGCATCATGGGATATGAGTATTTCAGCAATCTTCAACCGGCCTTTGCTGGCAGCATAGTGTAGAGCAGTGCGACCGCCACTATTTTTCATATTAACATCGGCTCCTACCCAAAAAGAAAGACAAAAACATTTGAGATAATTGATGAATCTTTCTGCTTTGTATATTAAATGTAGTTATTGAAGTATTGGTCATTGTCACTGCTTTTTATCACCAGACTGGTGAACTTTTAAGAACTATTCTACATAATAAAACATGCTGACAACACATGAAATGCAAAATAATGGAAATCGAAGCTGACAGTGCTCAACTAATGTTCATCACCTTTTCCAGTCACATGCTAAGCCTCTCAATAAGTTATGACCAGAAACCTGCCCTGACCCTGGATTAGGGGCAACCATCCCTTCCCCCGAAACTTTCATTTAACGGGAAAAAGTCAACATGCCCAAATGATTTCCTAGTTGTCCTCCACAAAGAAGATATAAAATACCAAATCTTATGCATGAAATCTTTATTAAAATTAACTCTTATCTTTAAGTATCGCTTGGGAGACATGTTAAAATAGGCCGAAACAGAACATGTGTTATGTTGGATAAAAGGTAGTGTATTTTATATTTTTGAAAACAAAACAAAGCATTAGATTAAAAATTAGAATATTTTGGTTCAACTGAAATGGGTGAAACCAAAGGGAATAAGAACAGAACATATTTTTCCTTAATGTTTTTCTGTCCTGTTACATCCTGTTTGTTCGCACACCAAACACTACCTTAAGGTCAGTTAATCACATCACATGCAAGCAAATCAAACTTAAGTCTCATGTACTCACTTATCCGCAACCACATAGCTAAAATCCAATTTAGAAAAAACAGAACATGCAGTTTGGCATCAGGAACAAAAATCAATCAATATGAAGCTAGTACAGTACTGACCATTGTTCAACAATGCCTCCACTATCTCCAAATTTCCAATGCTGGCAGCAGAATGAAGTGGTGCCCACCCTTCTTCATCGACACTGTTTACCACACTAGCTGAAGCATCAGCAGATAACAGAATCTTCACCACCTGAATAAAAAAAATCCCATAAACACACATCAAACAGTTAATTTCTAATCCCGAGCTTATATTCACTAAAAACCCTAATTTCTAAATATTGAATCAGACAAAACAAAATTTAAAAAGAACATATTTTTACTGCAATTGAAGGAAAACTAAGAAGACCCTTTTGATCATTGTCCCAAAGGGTTGATGTAAACACTAATTTTGGAAGATTGGAAGAACCTTGGAGTGGCCGGAAGAAGCTGCCACGTGGAGAAGGGAGCGAGCATCTTCGTTCCTGAGAGAGAGAGCTTTGGAGAGGGTTTCAGGGGAAAGAGATTCGAAGGTTGAGGAGTCACCGGTTTCAGCGGCTTTGAATAGATCCTTATCCTTGATAGTGTCTTGTTGCTTACCTGGTTCTTGTGTATCTACTTCCATCTCCATTTTTTGGGGTCTGTTCTTCTAGGTAGGAGTGGTCAGAAGTGGGAATTTCACTATTATGGTGTTAAATCTTATGAGGCATTTGTATTGCAACTTTTTGATAAAGAAATAATTAGAAATTGGAGGAAGGGTTTACTTTTAAATGCAAAATTGTACAAATGGTTTTTTTGTTGCTTATGTATCTTCATTTTAGAAGAAACTAATTCATTTTGAGGTGTATGTCTATTTTTCCTAACAAATATAGTTTAGAGTAGTCGAATTTTTTGACTTTTTGGTATGCTGGGATTAGAGGCAATGATGTAAAAACTGTACCGGCCAGTTTGATTAAAAACTGGCGAACCAGACCCCTAACCAGTATGGTACGGTACAAATGTTGAACCGGTCAAGTATCAAAACCGGTGAGCAGACGGTATTTGACTAAACCGGCTGGTTTATACACATAATTTTTTTTAAAAAAAACTTTACAACTATTTACAAGGTAAGATCTTTCCAAACCTTCTTCAACACTTCAAGGTAGATGCTTCTAAGGCATACTTAGATTATATTTTTTGTTCCTAACATTCGTGTGTCTCAGTGACATTTGTGTAATCTTAGAGTACTGTCTGAAGAGGATTTGGTGCAAAAATGTAATCTCGATATAAGACAATTTTGACTCCTTAGTGTTAAATGTTAAAACTCCAAATTTAATTTATTTGTTTTATAGAATGAGTTGTGAACTTGTGTGATTTATTTATATTTTACGGCTGTCAATGGATACTTTTGGATTGATATATGTTTTATAATTTACACTTAGAATTTGTTAAAGACTTAAAGTTGTTTGTTTATGTGAATTTTGAGTAGATTATGAATATAGATTATAAATTTGAGTATCTACCTATTTGAAATTATTTTTGTTATAGGTTTATATATATAAATAGAGTAAATTACATTGACACTCCCTGAGTTTTAATGAAATTACACAAATCACCCCTCATTTTTTCTAAACTTACACAAATCTCCCTAGTTTTGTACTTCCATTACACTGACCACCCATATAAGAAATAAGTGTAATCTTTTAAACAAAAAATGTGATAAATGCAATTAAGTTAAACAAAACATGATATATTGTGTAGACACGTCTAAATAATATACAAATGAATGTATCTTTATTATTTTTTGTTACAAAATGCATCAACAATTATAAAATCACTCTTATAATGTAGTGTAACGAACCAAAAATAATAAAGATATATTGATTTGTATATTATTTAGACTTGTCTACACAATATATCATGTTTTGTTTAACTTAATTGCATTTATCATATTTTTTGTTTAAAAAATTACACTTATTTATTATACAGGGTGGTCAGTGTAATGAAAGTATAAAACTAGGGGAGATTGATGTAAGTTTAGAAAAGTGAGGGGTGGTTTGTGTAATTTCACTAAAACTCAGGGGGTGTCAGTGTAATTTATTCATATAAATATAAGCAGGTATGTTTAGTTTAACTAGCATGCGGTTTAATTACTAAATCACTGGTTGAACCACTGTACCAATATCCTGACCGGTTTGATAACCGGTACGGTTTTAACAACACTGATTAGAGGTGTCAAAACGGGCTACTCAAATGGGTCTGGGCTAGCCCACGTTGGGTTCGGGCTAAACAGACTAAAAAACCCGAATACAATTTAAGCATATTAAATTGTAGCCCACACTCGCTCTAAGCAGGTTGTAAGTTGTGGCGAGCCGGCCTGCATAAACTAAAAAATATTTATTTAATTATTAACATATTTAATCTGTTTAAATATATATATATATATATATCATTTGATTAATGTATAATGTTTTTAACACACTCGTTATGCCTGATGTAATCAAACTTATAGATCTAATGTCTTGTGTTTGAGTTAAGATGTAGGGTTAAGTCCATATATATGATTTTAACATAACTCTGTTATTAAATATCTCATTTCTATTGTAACTTCACTTTAATATATGAACTTTTGGACATTGTTAAATATATTATATTTTGTATGTTCTTTATCAACACTTTTATTGTGAACTGTTATAGTAAATTTGGTTGTGTGGAGTTCTCTATGATAAACAATTATGTTGTCTTTTAGTTTTGTTGTAAACGTTATTTTCTTTATTATGTTTTTGTTCTAGAAGTTAAATCTAATTAAATAGACAATTAAGAAAAGAAAATTGTAATTTATATGGTTTAGTGTATTCTCATTTGTTTTCATACATTATTTTGTTATTGGGCTTAAAATGATATTCCAGAAAATAATATAATTCTTAAATTTATAACATTATTGTAATTTATAAAATATTTATGTTTACATATCACTCTATTTTTTATTCAAAGTTCATAATACAATATTTGTTATATATTTTTTATTATAAGTTGTTTTTTAAATTTCACCTAATGCTTATTAACAAGCCAAAGGTCCAAAAATATAAAAATATATAAGGAAAATAGGTAGCCTGAACTTGCTAGAGTAAATCCAGCTCGAACCCGAATTTTATTTAGCTCGCATTCTATAAAATGTACCTAATATGATACACAAGCCCTATAAATTTTCGGGCTTTAGCGGACCGGCCCGACCAGACTGGCCCATTTTGACACCTCTAGCTAGGATTTAGCAGAGTCTTATAAATTAAGTTTTATTTTTTTGGTACATACAAAGGGAGTTTTTTATTATAAGCATACGATTTATTTACACTAACGTGTCGACCGACACCTCGTGCAAATCAATCCGCATTCTTATTTTTTATATAGAATGTATCATCTTCATGTTATACTATTTAAAAAATCAATTTAAATATAGGAAATGTAATATATGAACTCAATACATAGTGAAGATATAAATATGAGAATATGTGAAAATTAATGATACATTAATATAAAAAAATGAAAGCAATAAAAGTAATATGTAGAAGTTTATAGTAATTATTAATGAGAGAGATTACAAATGATGAATTTGGAATATAAAAAGAGTATAAAATTTATGCATTGTCGGTGTAAAGATTTATACACATGAGCTCCATCATCCACCATTAATTTATATTACTTTTTTTGAAAAGTCAATAAGAATTAAATGTCAATAGTGAATGATGCAGTGCTAGTATATAAAACTCATATTCTCTCTGTGCATACATCTTTTTCTCATATAAAAATTATGTCACAGTATAGATATAAAAGTATATATAAATATATATGTTATTTTTTAGTTACTCATATTCCAGTTCAAGATCTTCACAATATTGGCATGGAAAATAAATTAATTATTTTTTAATATATTAATGTTAAAAATCTCAAGCTGTTTTTTTATACATTTTAGCGGTGGAGGGTCCACCCGTTATTTTTAGGGTGAACAACTGAACATTGATTTGTTTGTAGAATAAGGCTTATTTTTATCTAACTAAATATAAATTTAACATAACTTTTAAATATAAACGTAATTTTAAATTCAATTACATATAATATATTTTTCTTTTTTAGACATACTTCTTCTCAATATTACTTATTCGTATTTAACTTTAATATATAAAATAATATATATTGTGAGTAAAAAATTAGAGAATTAATATTATTATTTCTACAAAAGTAACGTTAATAACTAGTAAAAATAATTAAAAAACATGACTACAAAGATGATAAATGTTATTATTAATTATTCAAAAAAGTAATACAATAAATGATGTATGATATAATAATGATGTTATATAAATCTTTATACTAATAATATATACATATTAACAATTTAATATTTATACATTGACCGTGCAAGTGTATTTACACTCACATTGTAAATATATTTTACATTGTCAGCAATATCTACTATTTATATTATATGTTAATTATCATTGACTTTAAACAAAAGTAATATAAATTAATTATGGATGATATGATAGTTTAAAAAACTAAATACTGGTCCATAGATTTTAAAACTCAAATGTTAATGCACTATTCAATTTTTGCTAAAGATATTACATTACTCTATGATGATTCGAGAATCACTTATAAAGAGAACCTCCTATTGCCTATTGGCAAATTACAAGTGCAGTGCAATCCTCCTCACCTCAATTTGATGATTGATCCAAACAGAACCTCCTTCACCCACTTTTATTTTACCCTTATAGTTATACGTAAATACTAAACATGAAAGATTGCATCTCCATGTACAACTTTGCAGAGCTACACTATTCTGCTTTCCACTCATTTTTAGCATTTGAAAAATGAGTCTGTATAAACTACAATAATAGTTGCTAAATGAAAATGTCCTTGGTTACTCTAAGATTTGAGTTGTCCCCATAAATTATGGGATTTTCACTATTCTTTAATCTTTATGGGATTTGTCTAAAAAGTATGTCACTTTCTGTATTATTACTTACTTGTTATTAATGAGAAAATTAATTAATTATTAATTTTTTATTTAAATATATTTTTTCAACCGATCACATACTATATTTTTTTCTTTCTGCTCCTTTGTACCTTATGCTTTTAAGCTTCTTCCTTTTTAGTGGAGGATACTGTTCGTCACCCTCTTGCCATAGAATTGGAGATGCCCACCAAAAAGGGAAGAGGATCACCTCTCTCACAATTTTCCTGTATTCCTGTTTCGGATCAATCAAACATCATAAAATAATATTAAAATATTAATTTCTGTTTTTATAATTTTTCTTTTTAAATGAATGAAACTCTATGATTATCTTGGTACACTAAATAGGACATGAATGAGGACATATGATCTCCATCCCACCAAAACAAATGCTTCAGATTTGATTCCTTAATGGCTCATTGAATTACAAATTAAAGATATACATTTTACTAAAAATTAAATAAATTGCCTTGGAATATTTCATTTTTACAAGAATAGGCTTGCTGTGATATCAAAAAGAATTATGACATTACAATTCAATGAGTAAGGAATTAAATAAGCGAATTTTATTTTTCTTCTATCTGGGCCCCGTTAGAATTGTGCTAATTTGATGCTGCCACACATTTCCACCATCTACACAAATGCAACCTGTAACATTTTCTGAAATCTGATTAAAAATCAATCATAAATGCAACCTGCAATTTTTATTGAAAACTTATTAAAATCAACAGCAATTTCTGCAATACAATTAAAATAGACCACAAATGCAACCTGTAATATTGCATGGAATATGAAACCATTAACATTGGAGATAATAAATAACAATGACTAAGAAAAAGTTCATTTTGATTTGCAGGGTAAACAGGTTGGCTCAAAGGGGTGACCTGAGAACACAAAGTAAATTAGTGATATGCAAAAATATCTGATACCAATAGATACTATATGATGGCAGTTCAAACCATTTCACTCCGTGTTCTCAGATTCACTCCTCTGAGACAAACCATCTTCTATAAGGACTTGGATCTTCTAAATGGAGCAATTTATTTAGTGAAACTGTATATTTTATGAGTTTAGGATGTTTCATTTTATATGAATCTGATTGGGTGGTATATGAAATAATATCTTATTCCCTTCACTATGTTGTCATTTTATCAACACCATGAGATAGATGTCCTCATCTTTCCTATATTATTGAAGCCAATGATGTTACATTTACTTGCAATTACCTTATATATCTTTATAGCTTTTCTTTTCAGTTGATTATATTATTATTTTTACAAATTTATGTTGGATTTTAGTACTTACTCAAGAGTGTGATGCATTGTGGGTTTTACTTAGGTGTATGGTGTATTTTTTATTTAAGATCTGTTGTATTAAAAGAGTGTATCATTTCATATGATATTCTTTCTGAAAGATTAAAAAACATATATTTAAGTTTATAATTTAATAATAAAATATTTTTTTGATTAATCAGAAAAAGTGACATAATTTTTAGGACAAAGATACGCCCTCCTATTTTTCGAATGAATATTTTAGTATATGGTAACTTACTTATCGTTATCTATATTACAGGGAACAAGGGAATAAAATACACAAGATGTTGTCATTTTAATTCTAATGGCTAAAATG
Organism: Lupinus angustifolius; assembly: GCF_001865875.1. Lineage (NCBI taxonomy): Eukaryota > Viridiplantae > Streptophyta > Magnoliopsida > Fabales > Fabaceae > Lupinus > Lupinus angustifolius. The sequence continues at coordinate 7,726,445 of NC_032019.1, read as the reverse complement.
GTAATGCACGTGAACATTTTAGACACACGAGGCTATCAATTTATAAAATGGAGAGTATTAAAATGGGAAACCTTCGCATAAGACAAAATGTGGAGATTGTAATATGAGAAAAATATATATATAATTTTGTTTATAATTTTCTTCTAAAACTTTCCGGGGCAAAATTATTTATTATATTACTATAATCAATTTTATATAATATTTATGAAAAGAGAGAAAGTCATGACATAATTATATTCTTTTTACAGACAAATTATATTCATATCTCCGAGTTTTAGTGAAATTACACAAATGATTATTCACTTTTTTACACTTATACAAACTCCAAATTTTTATATTTTCGTTACACTTACTACCTCTGCCTGAGAAATAAGTGTAATATTTTAAACAAAAAATGTAACAAATGCAATTAAGTTAAACAAAATATGGTATTTGTCAAGACAAATACAAATAATATATAAATCAATGCATCTTTATTATTTTTGGTTACAAAATGCATCAACAATTCTAAAGAGGTATTATTTAAATCGCTCTTATATTATATCATAACGAACCAAAACTAATAAAGATGAATTGACTCATATATTATTTGGACTTGTGTCCACAGTAGTAATCCTCCGTTTAACTTAATTGCATTTATCTTACATTTTGTTTAAAATATTACTCATATTTCTCGTGCAGCGGTAGTTAGTGTAATGAAAGTATAAAAATTAGGGATTTGGTTATGTGCAGAAAAGTGAATGGTCATTTGCGTAATTTTACTAAAACTCAGAGGTGTTAGTATAATTTATTCTATTTTTATTTTATTTTATTTTTATTCAATAAAATAGAAAACTTGGATTGTATTTCACTATTTATTTGTTTTAGATGAATATGACATTTTGAAAAATGTTTGGCAGGTGAACACATTTTTAAAGAGAGAAATATAATGAAGTATAAAAATTTATGTACAGTTAATACATTATATTATATATTATTTATCTGCATTACTGGTTGAAAATGAATTGTGAGTGATGCAATTGCGGTGTACAAAACTTATACTATTGTCAGTGCATATATCTTTTTCTCCTCTTTAAATATGTTTTTTGTACTATCAAATGTATTGTTTCACAATTTTGGGTAATGAACTAATCTTTTTTGGATTTTTAATTGTCCATCCCAATAAATATCGTTTATAGAAGTTGAATCATCGACTTTAAAAATTCAATGAAACATTACAACATTAGATTAACGCCTTGATTATATACACTAAGGTTGATAGTTAAGAAGCATTTAATATTACAACTACATCCATTACTACAACAATTTAAGCGCACTTACACAAGAATGATTATTTTCTTATTATTTTTTGAAAATAAAAAATGGATCCATTTTTTACTCCCAGTAATTCCTCATACCACAAGACAGGCAGAAGGGGGGTACAGGTCAGATGCAGTAGTTATATCCATGTTAAGCTTGTGTTAAAAATTAAAATTATGGTATTGATGGATAGAGTTGTAATATTAAATGTGTGTTAACCACCAATAAAATTTTGATCTAATAATATAAAACTTTACTAGATCATTAAAATGACGATTAAATGTGAAAGATTCAATTTATGAGATTGATACTTGTTAAGAGGGAAAACCATACACCTAAAATTATGGATTAGTTCATTATCCAAAAATGATAGGAATACCATTGATAGTACAAAAAAATGTATTAACCATTGTTAGTTGTCACAATAGAGATTATTAACAAAGGAAAATGATATACCTTCTTATAAATTCTCCAATAAAATTTTCTACACATAATAAAGTGACATATGTCACTTGTAAATCAATCATTAATAAACAAATAATATTTATTCATTAATTATTAATTTACAAGTGAATATATCATTTATTAAATACAAAGATTTGGTAGGATGTTAAATCACTGCTTTTAACAAAATTGTTAATACTTAATACAATATATCCAAACCTCATCACCACAAAAAAGCTTGCTAGGCACAAAAAGGAAATCATTATTACCATCCGCAAAAAGATGTTGCACGTTTAATGTTTATTTCTTGATAACTCAATCATAATCATAATATCAATATTAAATATCTTTTATTTATTATTATGACATTAACTTGAGATAAAGTTTTTAACTAACTTTTTGGGACGAGTATTATTATAGGTTATCAAACATTTTTTAACTAACTCTTACCCATGAGTATTGCCAATAGTTAGAGCTGTCAAAACGGGTCGGGTCAACTGAGCCAGCTCGTTAAAGCCCGAAAATATATCGGGCTCGGGTATTAAATCAAGAGTATATTGTTCAAATCGGGCTTTTTAACCCGATCTTATCAGGCCATATTAAAATCGGTCTCGGGCCGGGTTCAGGTCGCCGTATAAAACATTTCCATGCCTGATCACCTCACTTGGGCGAGGGAGAAATAGTGAACATCAAGTTTTTTGTCTTGAAATAGCGCCTGGACGAGAGTCCCTCGCTTGGGCGAGGGATATCAGTGTTTTCTGGTGATTTTTCTCTGAATTATGGCTTGAGCAACCATTTCGTCGCTTGGGCGAGGCTTGTTTCACATTTCACAATAATAACAACAACAATGTTTCACATTTCACACTTTAATCATTCACTCTCCAGTCTCCATTCGTCACCTTCAGTGCTTCACCCAGGTTACATCATAGACTCACAACTTGCTTCATTTTCATGCTCAATCCACTATTTTAACTTTCAACTTTTCATGTTCAATCCACTCTTTTAACTTTCAACTTTTCATCAGTGGCGGATGTTAGTGAGGGCAGGTGGGGGCAACTGCCCCCCTGGATTTTTATTTTCAAATTTTAATTATAGTTTTTACATTTTTTTCTTCAACATATATACTTTGTATAATTTGTGTGGTCTTTTTAAAATCATAGATAATTGATCAAATTCTTTTACATATATAGATATTGATATTGTTTATAATAATATATTCATAATTATTTTACTCTTATGAAATAGATTACGAGAATCATATATTGTGTTTGTCAAACTTTACATCAAAAGTCCCAGGATCCTGTCAAATTTTATAAATTATTTAATATTGATAGTATATATATTTTTGTGCAAAAATTATATCCTATAGATTTCAATGAATAAGAGAATATTGACTTAAGATGTCAATGTCAATATTTTATCATTGATGTTATTGGTCATTCTTGTCTAAAAAACTCTCAATCATCTATGAATTAAGTGTAACTTTGACAATACAGGAAATATGAAAGCATATTATTTATATGATCGAGTTATTCGTTTTATCTTACCTTTTATGTTTAGCTGCTACACATACATCATTTTCATAACAAAGACAACCAAATAAAATCATGTAGACAACATGATTATTTATATTGAAAAGAAAATAGCTTAAAATTTTACTCATAATTCAATAATCGATAGATTGATATATTTAAAAGAACGAATATCATCACTTTAAATAAATACACATTTTTCTTTAATGTCTTCAATTATTAATTATTGTTATTTAGAATTAACATGATATTTCGAAACTTAATTATATTTCTTTACATTTTTTTACTAAATTAATCTTAATTAAATATTATTGC
>NC_032019.1:7697027-7722755 GCF_001865875.1 Lupinus angustifolius | reverse complement strand
TGGATTTTTATTTTCAAATTTTAATTATAGTTTTTACTTTTTTTCTTCAACATATATACTTTGTATAATTTGTGTGGTCTTTTTAAAATCATAGATATTTGATCAAATTCTTTTACATATATAGATATTGATATTGTTTATAATAATATATTCATAATTATTTTACTCTTATGAAATAGATTACGAGAATCATATATTGTGTTTGTCAAACTTTACATCAAAAGTCCTAGGATCCTGTCAAATTTTATAAATTATTTAATATTGATAGTATATATATTTTTGTGCAAAAATTATATCCTATAGATTTCAATGAATAAGAGAATATTGACTTAAGATGTCAATGTCAATATTTTATCATTGATGTTATTGGTCATTCTTGTCTAAAAAACTCTCAATCATCTATGAATTAAGATTAACTTTGACAATACAAGAAATATAAAAGCATATTATTTATATGATCGAGTTATTCGTTTTATCTTACCTTTTATGTTTAGCTGCTACACATACATCATTTTCATAACAAAGACAACCAAATAAAATCATGTAGACAACATGATTATTTATATTGAAAAGAAAATAGCTTAAAATTTTACTCATAATTCAATAATCGATAGATTGATATATTTAAAAGAACGAATATCATCACTTTAAATAAATACACATTTTTCTTTAATGTCTTCAATTATTAATTATTGTTATTTAGAATTAACATGATATTTCGAAACTTAATTATATTTCTTTACATTTTTTTACTAAATTAATCTTAATTAAATATTATTGCCCCTCCTAAACGTTGCACCAAGATCCGCTACTGCTTTTCATGTTCCTATTTTATATAAGAAGCTTGTGTTCAACCTAGAAATAATACTAATTTCATATGAGAATTATTGATTGGTACCTAAAATGGTTTCTTCTTTTGATTTCATTATTAGATGTTTGATATATACAAGTTATTCATGATTTGGGGTTTATGCATTTTTAAGCTTTTAGACACTATTCCATTTTGTAGTATTATGCAATGTTTCATTCCCATTTTTATAGCTTTCATATCCATTTTTACATTCTCATTTATATTGATGAATGTTTCTTCATCTTTACAGGTTTTCATATTATGGATTCCAGTGTTGGTGATTGTGAGATATTAGAAACCTCTGTCAGAGTTACACAAAATACCAGTGGAAATGTACAAGAGAAAGAGAGTACAAATATGCTTCTCAATCAGAACTAAAAAAGTGTATACCTCTAACCTCTCAACCAGAACCAAAAAGTGGTAAGGCCTTAACCTTAGATGCATGGAGATATTTTGAAAAAGCTGGTATTGTAGATGGAAAAGAAAAGGCTAGGTGTTTAGGGTGTAAAAAATTATTGAGTTGTTCAACTAAGAATGGAACTTCCCATTTAATCTCTTATGTCGACAATTGCAATAAGACCGCTAAAAATAATGATATAGGTGTTATGTTACTCGATGGTAGAGGAGGGGGGTTGAAAAAGAGAAAAATTGATCATAAGGTTAATCGTGAGATGATATCTGAATTGATTATTTCACATGGTCTCCCATTTAATATTGTTGAATGGAGGGTATTTAGAAAATACCAAAAAAATTTGAATGATGATTGTCGATTTATTACTAGAAATACTGCTAAAAGTGATGTGATGAAATTTTATGATATTGAGAAATTAAAGTTAAAATCACAATTACTGGAAATTCCTGGTAGGGTATGTTTAACTTCAGTTTGTTAGACTGCATGCACGAATCATGGATTCATTTCTTTGACTGGTCATTATGTTGATACTGAATGGAAATTAAACAGTAAGATTCTTGCGTTTGCTCACATGAAACCTCCACATACCGAGAAAGAATTAGCATTGAAAGTGATGGAATTTTTAAGAGAATGGGGAATTGAAAAAAAGGGTTTTTCCCTCACTTTGGATAACGCTATCTCAAATGACAATATGCAAAACCATGTCAAAGAACATTTAAGATTGTCAAAAAATTTGTTGCTTAATGGAGAATTCTTTCATGTAAGATGTTGTGCTCATATCTTGAACCTCATTGTTCAAGATGGTTTGAAGGTTGCTAGCGAGGCATTACAAAAAATTAGACAAAGTGTGAAATATATTAAGGTTAGTAAAAGTAGAACAAGACAATTTTTTGCTTGTGTTGCATTGGTTGGTGGGATAGATATATTAATTGGGTTGAGATATGATTGTGTCACTATATGGAACTTTACTTTTATAATGTTTGAAAGTGCAATCAATTATCGACGTATATTTACTAGTTTTAGTTTGCATGATACAAATTATATTTGGTGTCCATCAGAAGATAAGTGGAGTAGAGCTGAAATATTATGTGACTTTCTGAGACCATTTAACAATATTACAAAGTTGATATCTGGTTCTTCTTACCCCACATCAATTTTGTATTTGGGGGAAATATGGACTATAGAGTGTCTTTTGAACTCTATGTTGATAAATGAAGATTTGGTGATTCAACAAATGGCTCACAATTGTATAAATACTAAATAGGTTGTAAAATTTAAGTTATTTAATTTTTTTTAATATAAATAATCCGGGCAGGCCCGCCACAACCCGCAGCCCGCTTTGGGCAGGCTTGGGCCTCAATTTAAGAAACATAAAATATAACCGTGTTTTTTAGCCCGACCCATCTTAGCCCGAATTAAAAGCGGGTTAGTCCAAACCCGTCCGGGTAGCCGTTTTGACAGCTCTACCCATAGCAATCATCATGTTCAATATAAGGATGAAAATATGCTATATTTGGCTTGTTTTTAATTTTCATAAATTTGTAATATGTCATTCTAAACTTGAATAGTTGAATAGCTATATACTATGGAAGGGAGGTGGACTTCAACAATTTATAAATTTGACTTTACTCAAGAGCCTATGTTGAATGTAATTACTTAAAAGCAAATTAATTTAATTTTTTACCAAAAGAAAGTTTTTCCAATTTTGAGTTGATAATTTTGACAAAATTATTAATTTATATGTATAAACCAATTAAAATGCATGATTGACTTAATTGTTTTTCTCCTAAAATCCACATATTACTTTGTATAGTTAAATTGATTTTTGAGAATCAACTAGTGTTGGTTCAAGTGATACATGCTTGATTCCCCTTAAGCAAGGTCTCAGGTTCGAGTCTTGTTGATGGAAAAAATACCTGCTGGGAGAGTTAGGCCAACATACCTATAGATGTTCCCGGCTCGGATAAGATTGCCTTCGGTGCAATGATACCTATGGAAAACAAAAAAAATTGATTTTTGAGAGGTTTAAGTCAGATTGAATAATTACTCTATAATTTCATTGTTTTTTTATATGCGAAAAATATAAGTCATTTTTGAATATGCAATATCTTGTGATTTATAAAAGTTGAAGTGAGTTAAGTCTAAAATTTTTATGAGAAAAACATGTTTCACTCTCATGACTCTATGAAATTTATACTTCAGTCCCACCTTATAACTGAGGAAGAAATATGCATTTCCATTTCCTTTGTAAACATTACTCGTGCATAAATCCTTATTAAGTGGACTAACATTCATTAATAGCTTAAATAAAATAGAAGTAAAACTCCAAATTGATTAAAAAAATTATGCAAACACATTTGATTTTTGAAGGGAAGAAATTAACACAGATTTGGTTATAAAAATCTCATTCCAATCACAATAGTGTCTAAAAAATACTAAAGTGTCCTTAAAAATTATGTTAGAAAAAACTAATTGAAACCATATTCAAGTTTTTTGCGTTGCATGTGGCCATGTGTTTTTAAATGAAAAGTATATTAGTTTTTTGTTTTCTCTTAACAATGAGAAATAATAAAAATCCGAATAAAAGGGAGAATTGACCGTGTTGTGCTCTGAAATTCTGTTTAGACAACCTCAACGCGAAACTGAATTAACAAACATCCCTTTTGACGACGTCGTTTCATCTGTTCTTGTCTTAGTATATAATCCCCTGCTCCTTCATTCTTCATCTAGTTCATGTCATTCGCAACAACAAGAGGAATATATAGAGAAAGAGAAAGAGCGCGATCTTCCTCAATCGATATTCTCTTTCTCTCTCATTTTCAGATTCGTTCAATTTTCTGATTCATCTCGTAAATCACATTCCATTCCCCTCCCTAATCATACACTTAACGTTGAAGGTGAGATATTGTTCTCTCAATTTCCGTTTATACCTATAGATTCAGTTAATTTAATTCGAATATCCGTTGACATCGATATTATGTAATATGTGTTGTGATTGATGTTGGTAGAAACAGTTATAGTGCTATTTCATTGTTTTATTTTAATCCTTTGATATATGTTAGAAATGAGATCGATTTTTCTGACTAATTATGAGTTGTAAGCTATTGTGTTAATCAACCATGGGGATTTTGCTCATTGTGCGTATGTGAATTGAAAATGGTAAGTTGGCTATTGAAATGAAAACCTAACATGTAATTTAAAGACTGTGGTGAACTGGTAGGGTAATGGTTTTGCAGTATTTTTCTGTGGTTAACGAAAGCAAAGTTTTTCCAGAATAATTTTAATCATATGGTTTCATACAGATTATGCTTCTTAGAAATGCCAGATATAGTACTTCCAAACAGTGGAGTTAGAATCAGTTGAATCATACTATTTGACTCTTGATTCTTCACATATTAATGAGCTGCCGATACAGACTGTTTGATGTATCGGTTTCACACATGTATCGTGCTCAAATCGTATGTATCAAAGTTGAAATCGTGAATTGCAATTCAGAAACAGTCTGTGTGATTCACAAAACTTCGGACCACCCTCTGAAATGGGTTGGGCCATGCACAACCCGGTTCTGGAGAAGGGAATCTCGGGTTTGTTTCACATGCTTCCTTAAGTTGAGACTGGGTTGCGTAGGAAATGAGTCAGGCCAGACACAACCTGATTTATAAAAATATATTGTTTGTCCTCATTTTTTCGAATTTTTAAATGGGGGTAGAGGGAAATTTGCCCTTCTCATTCCAAGCTTCTTAATTAGTTTAAATATGGAATGTTGGTTCCCTAATGGTCTTTTTGATATATGTTGACTTGTTAATTTATTTTTGAAGTTTTGGTTTTTTGGTTACATAATGTGTTATTTGATGTTAAAATGCTAATATTTGTTGTTCCTTTAATTAAAAATATATTTTATATTATTTTTAACTATTGATAATGTATCTTACGAATTACAATTCATGATTCGATTCAGAACATGATTCGGAAAATAGCTCTTCCGATTCACGAGAGGATCCTCATTGAAAACCTTGTTGCCAAATACTGCATCAGCATCCCCAGTAATGATGCCTTTAGAAATCAGAAATTTGCGACCTTTCAATTTTGGTACAGAATCCCGTGGTTCTATAAATGTGTCTAATTGTTTTGGATGTTAGATTATGCTTAATATTTTTTGCTGTTATATGTACTATTCATAAGTTTATATATACACTACCAGTGTTTGAAAATATGTTAGTTTGTATTTTTGCATGTAAAATAAAATCATAAGATCTCCTTAATTGTAATTTTTAAGCTGTCGTATGAAAATCAAGGGTTGATTTTCTTGCAGGTTTTTATTGAGATTGAATTTGTTCGATAGTTAACAGGGGAAGAGTAATGGTTGAGTTTCATGGAAGAGTGTTTCCTTGTTTGGCAGTGGCTTGTGTACTAATGTTTCATTGATTGCTACCTTTGCATTGCAAACTTGTTCATCGTCCATGATGTGGAATTTTGCATCAAATGCCTTGTCAAGCATTAGGAAAAGAAGCTCTGGAGACCTAAGTCAAACTTGTGCAGAAGGCTCAGATGATGACATGTGCTCTAATGGCAGCAGAGATGAAGTGCTGGAATGCCCGATATGTTGGGAATCTTTCAACATAGTTGAGAATGTGCCTTATGTCTTATGGTGTGGCCACACACTCTGTAAAAATTGTGTCCTAGGACTTCAGTGGTCTGTGCTGAAATTTCCTACTCAACAAGTCAAAGTTCCGTTCTTCATTTCTTGTCCATGGTGCCATTTATTATCATTCCGGTTGGTTTATAAAGGAAATCTTAAATATCCTTGCAAGAACTTCTTCCTTCTTTGGATGGTTGAAAGCCGAAATGGTGATAGACAAAAGGTTGTTTCCACTTGTGTGGATAGCCAACAAATTTGGTCTCCCAAGAGCAACCTTCTGGGAAGTCAAGCTACTACTTGCAACCTTAGAAGGGCTTCAACAAGCCACTCTGGATCATGGGGATCTAACAGTGATGCTGGTGGCAGTGATGGTGCGAGACACCATTTTTCCCTTCATAAATCTCTTGATTTCTTCCTTCACTTTACATCGAAGTTTCCATTGGTCATCATTTTCCTTCTGATTGCCTTTTTTGTGGTTCCCTGCAGTGCTGTTATTTTACTCATTTACTTGCTAGTCACTATTCTTTTTGCTATCCCATCATTCCTCATACTGTATTTTGCATACCCTACAATCCAGAGGCTGATAAGAGAAATAACTACTTGAGACGTAGCCTCACATCAACAGCTCCAACCTCTGCATATTCAGTACATGTGAAGGATTGTTTGTTCTAAATCTTGGTAATTTCTGTTATTTTTAAGGTTTTTACAGCACCATGGTTCTTTTTTCTTTAGTAAGCAATGTTCATATCAACTTTGAGTTGAACATGTTGAGAGGAACTTTATTTTTTAGCAATTGTAGTTTTGTTTTGTTTTTTTGCACCTGAAGTGGGTGATTAACTATTGTATGAAGCAGTGTTGTTAGAACCGGACGGTCCGACCGGTCTGACCGCTGACTGGACTTGAAAACGGCTCTGATTTGCCGTTTTAACCGAATGAGAGTTGAACCGCTTTGAACCGGAAAAAACCCGGTCCGACCGTGTTAAACCTGGTTAAACCGGATTAACCCGGGAAGTAAACCGGACGGTTCACTTAAAAATAAAAAAAATAGGACAATGTTCTAATATTTTGTTTTACTACGGTCCAAAAAAAGATAAAGAAGTATTATTTCAATATAATTATACATAATTATTAATTATATAAAGTTTTACATTTATATATAACTATATATTTATAAATAAAAATTAATAAAAATTATTATTTATGTATGAAATCACCCGGTTAGACCCGACGTTTTAACCGTTTAAACCGGTTAAACCTAATATGGGACCTCTACCGGTTTGATGTCCGGCTCGGGTTTCACAACACTGGTATGAAGTAGAAGTTTTACATGGTGAAAATTTATTGTGCTCAATGATTATGGTTTTACACTTGTAGAAAATAGTTTTCGTTTTGTCATTGTAGTAATGTGAAATATTAGTTGTAATGCTATATCCTCCTATTTCAGAAATATTAGTGTGACTTCAGATCAATTTTTTGTTGGCCTCCTATTTTGTGGCTTCCTTGTCAATTTACATTTCAAAGCGCTGAAAGTGAAAACTAAAGGGAAAAAATAGTTTGGGTTAGCTTAATTAAACTCTTGAATCATAGAGTTCCATAATGTGATTAATCATATTATTGGTTAATTTGTCCTTTCCTGAAGAGAAGGTTGACATTCGAACTGGTAATTGTAGCAACACGAGCTAGAACAATGCCATGAGAACTAATGTACCCAAGAAGTAGCTAATGTATCTGTTCGAGTTTACAGCTTTTTCTTCTCCAATTTGTATCGAAGATGTCTTGTTTCAGTGCAAATGAGGACTGGACTGAAAGAACTATGAAACAAACATTTATGTTTTTTCCCGGTCAATTCTTACCACAGTTCATATTTTGCATAATTTCAGTTTTTCTTTATTACACTTCAAAAAAATAATAATATATATTACAAATTGGATAGTGATGAATTGGAACCGAACCAGGTTATGAGTGGTCAAATGGATGTAACATTATGACAAGGCAATTAATATAATATATTCTCTAAATAAGTTTTGGTCTGAGGCTTGACACTAACTAAGTGCATAATTCTATTACTTTACAAGTATAATTTATTGAGTTTATGGTTGGTTGTGTTGTTTGAGGTTGTGTCATTAAGTTAATTACTTCAAGTTCGAAGCCCATTTACATAAACTACAGCCAATTTGTGCTTTGTCTATACTCTATAGAAACAATTTCTAGAACATAATAAAATATTTTGGTTGCCAAAACTTCACAGCTGTTGGTCGTTGGGTGCATTGTTTGGGACGTACTCTTAAAAGAATTGGGGTTGCATGTTCTACACCAACCATGTCCCCTATTTTGGAATTTACTTCCCAAATGTTTTTATAACAGTTGGTGATTTATTGTTGTGTCTGGTTTCCGGTTCAACATCAGTCCACTGATTGCAAATTTAATTCTATAGTGTGCCTTACTGGTGTGAAAAATAAACATTTTATGTCAACCCATGCAATGATTCATGGTTGGATAAAGTGGAAAGAGTTCTGTCTGTTGAGTACTTCGGTTGGGTGTGAATCTATGAAATTAATCCATTATGCTATTTCATTCATTCAACCAACACCCTAGTTGGAGTGGTGGTTGTTACACCCTAGTTGGCTGCAAATGAAGCTTGCCACTACGTTACCAATGGAGTATGGTTGTTGGTCCAAAATATATATTTATATGTTGGATGTAAATGATATATTTTGGATAAAATATTCACTCAAATTCAAGTAAATGATTATCTTTTGAACTATAAAATGGTTTAACATTTTAAGTGAACCTATTAAGTAAGAAGTTATGAAAGTAACATCTCTTGTGTAGATTGTTCATAATAATTGTCAAATATTAGTGTGTATATTATCCATACGAATATTAATCGACCCAAAGGAAGACTATTATTTGACCGGATTATATACACATGTGATAATTATAAGATTGTATATGTGAATGATAAGTCAGTCCAAAGAATAATTTATTATTTGACAAGCATTGTAATCAATGTTTAACCATTATAACAAGAGTATCATAAATATATGTTTGCATTTTATGCGAATAGTAAGCGGCCCAAATGAAGATTATTATTTAGCCAAAATTATAAACATACTTGTGGTAATAAATATGTGATAATCATATAGTTTTTCATGTAAATAGTAAATCGGTCCAAAGAAAGGCTTATTGTTTGACATGAATGATTATCAATATTTGATTACTACATTGAGTGTAGCACTTGCAAGTTAATATTTTTGTCCAAAGACTGAATATTAAAGTTGTACTAGGTAACTTGTGATGTGCCCCACCAATATTTGAATTTAAGGGTCAAAGTTGGTTGTGAGTTTAATTACACAATGATTGTAATTTATTTTGTTCTTTATTCTATTGACTTCTTTGCTTTTATAATGTATGCACATATCTATTCTATTGTCTTCCTAAATTGCACTAAGAATTAAGGAGAGAACATTGTGTTTGTTCTCGAATGTATGAGTCTTATATTCATTTGGTATGCAATTCCAGGAACATTCATGGATGCAATGTTTTAGGAATGATTTTTTTAAACTTAAAGATATATAGTAGATTCCTTATTAGTTGGCTAAGTGAGTCTAATGTATATATAAAGTTATGCATCAGGATATTGTGTACTTTGTTAGAATGCATATATTTAAGTAATTCAGTGACAAATAATTGGAATGTAACCAATTAGGTTATAAAGTACTTACAAAGAACAAAGAAATTATGTTCTCACAACATAAAGTGATTCAGTTAGAGATCATTAGATATGATTATTTAGTCTTGTTAGATGTCAATACAGTTGAAAATCTATGTAAAGTTATATCTGCCAATTAGGTGGATGAGGACCTATTTTGGAAAATGCTAAGTATACACTTACAACTTCATCTATTATGGTAGTCATTTTTATGGCTTATTATGAGACATCTAATTATGAGATATGACTATGCAATTGTCATTTGGCTTTTGATTTAGATATATCGAAAGACCATTAAAGTTATATTGTGACAAAATGATAGCATTGCTATATATCGTCTAAGGAAACATTTCAGAGTGGTCAAATGTCTATAGAGCATATTGACACAAACTCCAAGTTGCACATCTGCTCACTAAAGGTTTATCATATAAGGTCTTTCACAAGTACATTGCTCATATGAGTATTATATCACTTGAGAATATTTTGGTTCAGTGGGAGTTTGTATTTGGGTGTTCTCTTTATATAGACATATTTATGTTTATGGATATGAATATATTTTTATGTAAAATAAGGTTTATGGTTCAGTTTCACTCTGAAATTTATTTATGGGTCTCATTAAAGTAAAGGAGGACAAGTTAAAAATCGACATGTATAGATCACAATCATGTGCTTTTCATGCTACACATTTCATTATTGATCTAATGTCATTTAGTTGTGTTAATATTAGTGATCATTGTTTGAGTTTAGTTATGATTCATATAACAAAAACTTCTTTGGTTCTATATATTAATATAATTAATGGACGAGATAAGGATATGTCTAAGGATTATAATGACATATTTTTGAGCTCATAAAGTCTAACACAATTTGTAAAATTACATATGTGACTTGTGAGAGATTGTAAGGAATTTTGGGTCACACGTGTGATGTTTGAATGTGTTTAAGGTCATTATTTTAAGTAGTCAAATTAAAGTGATCTAATTCAAGTAAGATATATAGCTATAGACATAATTGTCGTGAAAATCATTGTGTAGATACCTAAAGTCTTATTTCTTTTTTATGACGGACAAAAATAAGAAATAAGAAAATTCAAAAGGCATCACCCTTCATGAAAGGGAATGCATGTATTATAAATAGAGGTTATGATCCCCAATTGTAGACACAACAAAAATCAACTCTATTCTCTTCATCCCATTGGAAGAGGAACCAAAGACTAAGGGTAGTCTACAATTGGAAGATCAAAGAACCTACATGTTCTACCATGAACATGCATTTACATACAACGACAAAAGACATGGAGTTGATGGATACATGATGGAGGATAACATAAAATTCATAAACCATATTCTCTATGAATATATTAAGGTACACTTCCACTCTAGTATTTTGTATACTTTCTTGATGATTTGACATGAAAGATCTTGGCTATATGTGATGATAATGTTTATCATCTTTAATATGTATCTTTAAGTATATAAAGTCTCTCCCACTAATTAAAGTCTTCTATATTAAAGAGTTTTCCTACAAAAATATCTTATTTCGTTTGGTCATTAAAATCATGATATATGTCAATTAAAATATTTTATCACTTATAATTTTTCAAAATATTTTTGTAAAAAACGTTTAAATATGACACATGATATGATTTTAATTGTCGAATGAGACAACTTATTTTATATATCTGATTAACAAATTTGTTGAATGAGATACCTTATCCAATTAACAAATTAAACCATTGAATCTGAAGCAAATTCAAATTATAATTAACTGTTTGGATTGAATAAGTGAGTTGAGTTATTTTTTCTGAAACCGAGTTAGTTGGACTCGGTTCACAAATTTCAATTATTTGAATCTGATGGTAAATGCTTAATACATGTTTACTTATTATGAAACTTTAGTACCTCATGGCAAAACCTAAAACCTACTAGAACTAAAATTCTTCTTTCCCCTAAAACTAAAATCCCTAACCCATTTACCTCATTTCTTTGAATCTTTGTCATTCCCTTATCTAAAACCTAATTTACTTTCTCATTCCCTTTTCTAAAGCCTTCAAGCATAGGTATATTCGTTTCTCTCTCTTCAACCCTTGTTGTATTTTAAGTTCTCTCTCTTCAACCCTTGTTGTATTTTAAGTTCTCTCTCACTTACATTGTGTTCTTTGTTCATTCATTCCTTCAATTTATTTCCTTCTACATAATATATATATGTTTCAGTTTATTTCCTTTAATGATAGATCTATATCATAAACATTTTGTTTCTATTAGTGTATGTTTGTTTTTATCTGAGGTTGTGTATGTTTGTGTATGTTTGTTTTTATCTGAGTTTCTCAACAATTTGTGGTTTAGTTTCGTTTATAGAGAAATTAGTATCGCGCACTGATCAAGGTTAACAATGCAATGTCACTTATCAAAAGGCTTGTTTCGTTTGTTTTATCTGTGTGATTTGTTAATTATTTTTGTTACTTTGGCTACTACTTATTTGAATCAATTAGTTCTATTTAACTTTAACAACATTATTAAAATTCAAAAGGGGAAAGGGAAGGAACATAGTAGTGAAAAGAAGGCATATTTTGGAATAAAAACAGCAGACAGGATAATAGAATTTGAATGTGGAAGTAAAGGAGATAAACAGTTCTGGCAAGAGGGGATCCAGCATATGTTGAATTGCTGTGACAAAGTAACATAAAAAAATGGTTTACATTGGATTGCTGTAAATAAATTGCTTATACTTTTCTTTTCTTTTCCATGCTGAGAAAGATTGGATGAGTTGCTTGTAGAGTGTAGATTTGACATCATGGAATAAGATTTCACCAACAAAATGGTTAGACTACTAGTGAAGATGTGTCTTTTGTCACTCTAATTCCTTCAGAAAATCAACATTATCAACAAATGCCTGCATGAAGTAATAAATGAAACAAAAGGAAAAATAAAATAAGTTGCAGCTTCCAAATTTTAACATAATTGGAGAAATCTAATGTGAACAAGTAACAATATCAGTTTCCATTTCCTTTTTTGGAGAAAACAAGATCAAGAAATTTGAAACACACATCAAAGTAAAATTTACTCATATCTTCCAGTTTGATGCTTACATAAATCATTAGTTTATCTGCATGCAATTCCTCATAGTTATACAATAATCTATATCATGTTAACTTGTTTTTCTACTCTTACTACACATTACATAATCCACTTATCAATTCATCAACAAGCACTTTAAGACTATATCAGCCAAGTTTGTTGGTGATGAGGTTAAAGTCTTAAAGCACATAATAAAAATCTCATAAAAGCAAAAAGGTTAAGAGGCCATACCCATTTCCAACCATCAGGATCTAGGAAAACTATTATCTTTGTGTTGATACCTGACAGAGAAGGGAAGTGAAACATGCCACACTTTCTAGTTCCAACATCAAAACACCTTATGCTTCACACAACTACCATCCAATTTCTCAATCCGATGTAGTGCTTTCTCTATTGTTGGTTAATAATTGGATAGGTAGTTATTGAGGAAATAAATTGAAGAAAAAAATTAGTATTTAGTTAGAACTAAATTTTTTTATCTATATAATTTTGATTTCCATATTGTATCTATGTCTACCGAGCAAGCCTCTATTGGGCAAGATCAAGTTCCCAAGCCAAAGAGTGTCATTGTTGAAAAGTTATGATTAATTGATAACTGAAGGAGAGGATAAAAAAACAATAATTGCATCCATCAAAAAATTATTCACTAGTTAAATAAATAATTCATGTAGAATTGATAAGCTTTTCAATCATCAATTCTATGAGAAAATTAAAAATTGACATTTTTAATTTAAGGACTAACATCACCTACATGTTTTTGTGAATGTGTTTGTAGAGAAACTGATATATAAAAAGAGTGGGGATTCATTTACTCCATCCTAGTCATCAATTATATGAATATTTAATGGTTTAAATCTACTTATAATTCAAACTATTTGATTTCCATAGAATTAATGGCTAGAATGAAGAGTAAGTTTGAAAAACTTACTAAGTGGATCTCCCCATATAAAAATTTAAAAAGAAAAGGACGATCAAACTGCAAATACATGAGAAAGATGAAAGGTACACAGTTAGGGAGAAATAAATTAAGACACATGATAATTTTATAAAATATAAAGGGATGATTTATCAAATAAATTACAAAATGGTAATCACCCTTTCTTGGAAGCTAATAATTTGATTTTTCAACTAAATGTTTTTTCAAGAAACAATTTTTTTAGAAAGTCAAACCAAACAATCAATTGCACATGAAAATGGTTGTTTTTTAAAATTTAGGATGTCTCTCAAATTGAACCATCTAAGATTGATGATGCAATCAAAGATGAGCACTGGATTCTTGCTATGCAAGAAGAATTAAACCAGTTTGAAAGAAATGAGGTATGAGAACTTGTTCCTAGACCTAAGAATAGGCATGTTATAGGAACCCGTTGGGTTTTTAGAAACAAATCTGATGAAAATGGTATTATTGTTAGAAACAAAGCTAGACTAGTAGCCCAAGGATACAATCAGGAAGAAGGTATTGACTTTGATGAAAACTTTGCTCCTGTTGCTAGACTTGAAGCTATTAGGCTATTGCTTGCATATGCTTGTTCTCTTAATTTATTCATGTAGAATTGATAAGCTTTTCAATCATCAATTCTATGAGAAAATTAAAAATTGACATTTTTAATTTAAGGACTAACATCACCTACATGTTTTTGTGAATGTGTTTGTAGAGAAACTGATATATAAAAAGAGTGTGGATTCATTTACTCCATCCTAGTCATCAATTATATGAATATTTAATAGTTTAAATCTACTTATAATTCAAACTATTTGATTTCCATAGAATTAATGGCTAGAATGAGGAGTAAGTTTGAAAAACTTACTAAGTGGATCTCCCCATATAAAAATTTAAAAAGAAAAGGACGATCAAACTGCAAATACATGAGAAAGATGAAAAGTACACAGTTAAGGAAAAATAAATTAAGACACATGATAATTTTATAAAATATAAAGGGATGATTTATCAAATAAATTACAAAATGGTAATCACCCTTTCCTGGAAGCTAATAATTTGATTTTTCAACTAAATGTTTTTTCAAGAAACAATTTTTTTAGAAAGTCAAACCAAACAATCAATTAATTGCACATGAAAATGGTTGTTTTTTAAAAAGAAAATGGAAACAAACTAAAGTATAAGTTATGTACAGAAAAAATATTAATTTCTTAAAGTATGAATTTAAAATTAATTTATATCAATTAAGGCTTGCCTAATACACTTCTTTTAAAACCCATTAAAAGAGGGGAGCATGATTCAATGAAACCTAAAAAACATGATCCTGAAGAGAAATGGAATGGCATACTTGATTCCACATAATGCAAGTCAAAGGAATGTCATGATTAAAAAACAGCCTTGTACTATTTCACCCAAAAAAAGTCATAATATTGTTTTACTACAAATTGTGCTTCAAATAGAGTTTCTGTATGTTGACCCAGGCATGTTCCATCCATGCCAAGTATGTGGCCCCCCAAGAGGTCCTCATCAAACTCGTTTCTATAGAACATATTTTTCCTTGTGTGACAGCAATTTTTATATGTGCTTTTTTCAATTTTCTGAATATTTTAAAACAAAGTCATGTTTCTTTATGTTTTTTAGTTTCTGAATTATTTTAATTTCAAACCAATTATGGGACCAATCTGTATCTAATCATATTGGTCAAGTTTATATTATTGGAAGTAATAATAATATTTGAACAAATACAACCTCATTAACTCCTAATGATAAACTTGGATAAACTAAATATTAGATCGTGATTATATATAACTTAAAAAATCAAATACTTTAAGTGCAAAGTGAAGGACAATTTTTGTATAGCAAAAACATGAACATAAATCTATGCCAATATAACTTTATTTCTCTATTCCCAACTAATCAAATACTATAATATGTAATACTTTTAATTTAATATTTATTTGATACATATTTGTCAAAATCCTATTAGTAATAATAGATTAGACATCGGAAAATATGATAGAAGATCTCAATTTGAAAGACATTCTCATCTATAAATAAATAGAACAAATCATGAAAGGATTATAGATGGATTAATACAAGATATGGAATTAAGATAAACAATATTACAGGCATTCAAATTGTCTATATAGACGAAATCATGAAAACATATCTGTAATAATATTGTCATAATATACAAATATTATCTATATAAATGACCTAAGAAGTGCATAGACCCCAGAAACATATGTACACTATTTCCTATTCTCTTTACCAATTTCCAATGATGTATACCAAAGCATTTTTCTCTTGTATTCTTCTTTTATCATTATTATTTTCACTTTCTTCAGCAGAAAATGTAAAGCTTAGTGTGAAGAGTGTGACAAGTATTGCTAACACTGATGAAAACTTTATATGTGCAACTTTAGATTGGTGGCCTAGTAATAAGTGTGACTACAACCAATGTCCTTGGGGACAAGCAGGAATCCTTAATTTGGTATTTATCTTTTGTTTTAAATCTCAATCATCTTATGTATGATTATGTGTTATGCATGTTTCTATCTTACCTAATTTATTCATGAAAAAAGATATATAAATAACCACATCTTATGTTTTTTCAACCTTTGCAGGACTTAAACAACACTATTCTATCTAATGCTCTTAAGGGTAAGTTGTATGCTCTTAAGATTCTTTCAAATGCTCTAAAGATTTTATCAGTGTTATTCTACTCTACGTACAATATTTAAGTCCTTGGGGCATGAAACATAAAACATGTTAAGATTCTATGATGATGCATCAATGTTTCATGCCTCCACTTCACGTATTGTATGTAGAGTTGAATAGCAGAAAAAAGTGGTTAAGAGTTGCT
Source organism: Lupinus angustifolius (assembly GCF_001865875.1). Classification (NCBI taxonomy): domain Eukaryota; kingdom Viridiplantae; phylum Streptophyta; class Magnoliopsida; order Fabales; family Fabaceae; genus Lupinus; species Lupinus angustifolius. The sequence continues at coordinate 7,706,262 of NC_032019.1, read as the reverse complement.
GCATTAGCTATTACTTATAATTTGAAGATCTAATTCCCTGCAAAATTTTGGCAGCATTTAATACTTTGAGAATCAGATTAGGAGGTTCACTACAAGATCAGATTGTTTACCAATTCGGCGAACAAAAAGAATGCCCCGAAATGAGAAAGAAAAATGGTGGTTTGTTTGGATTTAGTGAAGGATGCCTTCCCAGGAAGAGATGGGATGAAATAAATGACTTGTTCAATAAAACTGGGTATTAAATTCTTATCATTTTTCTCTGAATGACTATGTATGTTAATGTTACTATGTTAGCATCTATTATATCACTTTCTTATCTAATGTTGCAGAGTGAAACTGACTTTTGGGTTGAATGCCCTCGCTGGAAAGAATAATTCCGGCAAGGACAAGAAGGAATGGCTTGGAAACTGGAACCATACAAATGCTGCAAGTCTCATGGAGTACACAGCTTCAAAAGGATACAAAATAGATTCATATGAATTAGGTACCTAAAACCTTTGATAATGATGTTTTGATTGAAATATCCACTCATTTGATTTTAACTCGCGAAACTCGGGTTTACGATGTTTTAATTTAATCTTATGAAGGAAATGAGTTATGTGATCAAGGGATAGCTGCCAAAGTATCTAGCAGTCAATATGCTATTGACATGAAGAGGCTCAGAAGTGAAGTTAATCGAATATACCCGAATGCATCCACAAGGCCAAGGGTGGTAGGCCCTGGTGGATTCTTTGGGAAGGAATGGTTTAGTAGCTTCTTACAAAACACAGGACCTGGTGTGCTTGATGGAGTGACACATCACATTTACAACCTTGGTGCTGGTATGTATCAACTTTCCTTTTGTTGCTTGCGTTTATGAGTTGTTGCTTGGTTTCTAAGAAAAGTATCATATAAGTGCAGGTGTTGATAAAGATCTTATCAAAAAGGTTCAAGATCCATTTTACTTGAGCCAATCTGCACAACTTTTCGAATCTGTCTCAGAAACAGTTAAGACTTACACACCATGGGCAGGGGCATGGGTTGGGGAATCTGGTGGAGCCTATAACAGTGGTGGAAAAGATGTGTCACATACGTTTGTTAATGGTTTTTGGTAAGTCTAATATTCCATTGAGTTTAACTCTTTCCCTTCATGTATTTTTCTTACCTTTTCAAGATTATTATTGACATGTCAATGAACTTTCTTATCAATTACTAGGTACTTGGACCAACTAGGCATGGCATCAACCTTCAACCACAGGGTTTATTGTAGACAAACTCTAATTGGAGGAAACTATGCTTTGCTAAACACCACATCTTTCATTCCTAACCCTGATTATTATGGGTGAGTCTCTTATATACATAGTTACATCTATGCAAGTTTAACAAGTTCAATGCTTTTCTAACTAAATGTTTCGAACAGGGCGCTTTTGTGGCATCGGCTTATGGGAAGTAATGTGCTTTCGGTCTCTCATGAAGGGTCTCCATATTTGCGCACATATGCTCATTGTTCTAAGAAAAGGGTAAGCTTATTCATCTTCTAATTTTTTCCCCTGTTGGAATTATTGATAAGAAGGAAAGGACCTTTAACAACATGTGTTAAAATTTCATTTCATTTCATTTCAGCCTGGTATCACTGTGCTCCTCATAAACATGTCGAATTCCACTTCTTTCAATGTATCACTTGTCAATGACATGAATATGAACCTACCCACAGAAGCAAAAAGTATATCAATGGATGCACAAACAAGGGAAGAGTACCATTTGACACCAAAAGATGGAAACATTCAAAGTGATGTTGTGTTGTTGAATGGAACTCCATTACTGCTGACCGAGTCGCTGGACATTCCTGACATGAAACCGAAGTTGGTTAGTCTATCTTCTCCAATCCATGTGGTGCCTGATTCAATAGTTTATGTAAGCCTCAAGAGCTTTAATGCACCAGCATGTAGCTGATTACATGTTAAAGAGCCATTATTATGACATAAAAGAAACCAAGGATTATCATTGAATTCCTGGTAATTTTGGATGTGATGTAGGAAAATTGATATAAAGTACTTTCTATACAGCCATTGTTCAAGAAGCCAAAGATAGCATAGAATCACTCATAATATTTGGTGCCAACATTTATTGATAAGTTCAGCAACAAAAAGTATGGTGCAACCACTAGATTATATGTAAATACGAAAATGGGACATGACTTTTTTTTTATAAGGAAATGTATTAAAAACGGGAACAAGGGATGCCAACCGGATTATAACTTATAATAACAATATAATTATAAGGATTGGTACACCATTGAGCAAAGGTGTAAGAAGACGATCCTATATTTTTTGAGAGTCACACCCAAAATCTAATTTGGATCAAATTCATAATATTAATAAAACTAGTTTTTTCCCCTCTAAAAATAATATCATTCCTCATACTCCAAATGGACCACATCATAGAAAACCACAACATTCTCCACAAAGATTTCCCTTTACTAATTTTATAGAGAGAAGCATGAAACTGAAGTGCTTCCACAATCGAATTCGGTGCACTATATTGTAGATGAAGCCAAGAATAAAAACCAGTCCACACATTGGTGACAAAGGTACAAAGTAAGAACAGGTGCTCAATATGTTCATCATGCATAAGACATAGAACGCACTTCAAATCATCCGCCCCAATAATATTTTTCTTATAAAGCTCTATTCTAGTAGCTATCCTTCCTTTAAGAATTTTCCACATTAAACAACAAACTTTTGAAGGTGCACAATTAATCCAACATAAATGAATGATATTACCTGATTCCATTGCAACTGAATTCAATTGTTCCAAGTAAGCAGTTCTCACCACATAGAAACCTAATTTATCAAGATTCCATCTCCATTGATCGCCAACACCAACTGTGCAAGAATGATTTCGAATAAGAATATAAAGGCTTCTCACAATATCTTCCTCCCAATCAAAAAGGCGTCTCCTCTAGTGAATGTGCCAAGACCGCTCCCCATTTGTCCAAGCCTCACAATCTGCCACATTAGCATCCTTCTCCAAAGCAAGCATAAGCAATCTCAGGAAAGTATCTTTAAGCTTTGGCGGACCAAACCAAACATCCTGCCAAAATCTAGTATGTAATCCATCTCCAATTTCCTTCCAGATATTAGCCTCTAACCAAGTAGACCCATCACCCAAGGGCGACCCAATTTTAACCAAATCCCTCCACCACCTCGATGCTGAAGGAATGGTGTTAAAAAACCCCTAAGCTCCATACTTAGAGTCAATCACTCTAACCCACAAAGCATCATTGTCTACTAGTCTTCTCCATTTTCATTTTCCTAGAAGTGCATCATTAAACCTCGAAATATCCTTAACACCCAAAAAACCAAGCTTTTTAGGCTTACACATCTCGGTCCAAGCGACCCACAGAATACCTCTAGCTCCACTCTTGTTACTCCGGAGAAAATTTCTCTGAAGATAAACCAATTTTGAGATAACCTTCTTCGGAGCCTTGAACAAAGATAACATGTATGTAGGCATATTTGTGAGCATTGAATTAATAAGCACCACTCTTCCACCAAACAAAATATGTTTGCATTTCTAACCAGCGAATCTAGAAGCCACTTTCTTAATAACATTTTGTCATGTCGAGTATCTACTTGGATTAGCTCTTACTGGAATTCCAAGGTAGAGAAAGGGAATAGAACCAATTTTACACGACAAAAAAGTAGTGCAACAGAAAGAAGACAATTTGCCAAATTAATGCCAATCAAAGAACTTTTATTGAAATTGACCTTCAACCCAGAAACCATCTCAAAACATCTGAGGATACTCTTCACACACCAAATGTTATTCTCTCTCAGAGTGCAAACGAGAATGGTATCATCTGCAAACTGAAGGTCGATAATCTCAATACCAAATCTTTCCACTTTGTACCCCTTAAATAGCCCGCTAGATCTAGCTTTTTTCACCAAGCCTGCAAAACCTTCCGCCACCAGAAGGAAAAAAAAAAAGGTGCCATAGGATCACCTTGTCCAATACCTTTAGACACCGAAAATTGCTCTGAAGGAGGATCATTAACTAGAACCGACATCAACGTTGAAACCAAACAAACGTTAATCTACATCCTCCATCTACTAGAAAAACCAAATCGACCAAGCATATAATCAAGGAATTCCCAACTAACAGAATCATACGCCTTTTCAAAGTCCACCTTGAAAAGAAGACAACCACTCATATCCTTATTTGCTGAGTGAATAACCTCGTTAATCACCACTGTCGCATCAAGAATATTACTCCTGGAGAAAAGCAGATTGGGAAGCATAAATTAAAGAGCCCACTACTTTCTTCAATCTTCCTGCCAAAATTTTAGCAATAATCTTGTACAATGAACCCACTAGAGAGATCGGTCTGAAATCTTGAATCTTGCTGGATTCTTGATCTTTAAAATCAAAGCAATAAAAGAAGAATTCAACCCCTTCGGAAGCTTACCATTCTTGTGGAAATCATTTACAAAACAACCCAAATCATTTTTGAGAAGATCCCAAAATTCCTGGTAAAACTTAAAGTTGAAACCATATGGGCCCGGACACTTTTCACTAGCACAATTCCACACTGCATCTTTTAACTCCTCCTCCGAAACGGTACCATCCAACTCGAAAATTTGGGATTCCGAAAGAGTAGAGAAATCCACACCATCAATTGTAGGATTGGATCTTTGATCATAATGAAACAAAGATTTAAAATGGTTAGTGACCCCTTCAGAAATTTCCTTATCTTCAGCACACCACACTCCCTCAATCCAAACCCCTTCAATTTGTTTCTTTTTGCGCCTATTGTTAATACAAGCATGAAAATAACTAGTATTAACATCACCCTCCTTTAGCCACATGTTTATAGATTTTTTCAACAGAAGACTCTCCTTCATGTTAGCAACACTCCACCACTCTGCAAAAAGTTTCTTCCGCAACAAAATCTGATCCATCTCCAAGTCAGCTAGTTCACCATCACAATCAATGCTAAAAATAGCCTTAGAAATATCAGCCAATTTGTTATCCAAGCAACCAAAAGAATCTCTATTCCAAACTTTCAACTTCAACTTCAAACGTTTCAACTTCTCTTTAACAACAAAAGTAGGCCAACCCGTTATCTGAGTCTCCATCCAAGCTCTCTTAACTGCATCCATGAAATCAGGGTGCTTAAACCAACAATTAAATATGAATAGGATAGGAGTTCTAGACTTCTTTCTATATTTCAGTACAATAGGACAATGATCAGAAAAATCTCTATTAAAAGCCCACTGGGTTACTTCTGACCAAAGAAGAAGCCAATATGGAGATAAAAGAAATCTGTCAAGTCTACTCATAACTCTCCCTCCTGGTTGGTACCAAGTGAAGCTTCTTCCGTTCAAAGGAAGATCCAACAACTCCATCTCTCTAATCCATTCATTAAAGAGATACATCTCTCTTGTACAACTCACACATGCTTTGCCTCTTCGCTCATAAGCACTACGAACAACATTGAAATCGCCAAGGAAACACCAAAGACCCCCGAATAAATCATGCTTCAACACACTCAACTCCTCCAAAAGCACTCTTTTTTAGGTCAGGTTGCAAGGGGAATAAATATTAACAATAGAACAAGTAACTTGTTCGGGAAGCCACATGCCTTGGATGATAAGAAAACCAACTCCCTTATAAGTACTCAATCTTGAAAACTTAGATTTATCCCAAATGCTCAAGATCCCACGCCGATGGATGGAATAAAATTCCACTCACACTCAAAATTACCCCATAACCCGTAACAACATTTTGGATCACAATTCTCCCATTTTGTTTCTTGAATACCCAAAAAATGAATATCATTACTACCTACTAGGCTTTTTAACAATCTTCTTTTAAGCCTACTCCCCAACCCCCTAACATTCATATATGCACAATTCATGGATCATCCCCCGACTCCCTTCGATTGGCTTTAACAAAGCCAACCTTATCTTTGACCTCCAACATTCTAATTTGTCCAACATGACATTTTCATCACCATTAAAAGTCACCCATATCTTCTTACCTGTTTCCCAAAATTTTTCCACCACCAAGTCCTCCTCTTTGAAATGAAGGAGGTTTGCATTTCTAACTTGAGAATCACTAATGGAATTTATAGTAGTTGGGTCCAATTCCCCCTCCTCAAGATTCATCACTGCATAATTCAGATTATTACTCACACAATGAACTTCACTTAGTTTGCTCCCTCTGTCTTCTACTGATTTTATATAACTTTTTTCTTTTGTCTACCCACCTTCTGAATACTTTTATTTGCACCTTTACACCCTTTGCTCAACATATAAAGAGGTTGAAAGAGTAAAATAAATGGTTTTTTCTACCTTTGTGAAGTTTAGAAACATTTACCTCCCTAAAGCATTTCCAAGAACTTCACTTGAATTTGGAGCCACGTCATGTTTCTTATTATGTTTTGATGAAGACCCATTTTCAAACCCTCCAATTTTTCTCTTCAAATAAATAATGGGGTTGTCCAATGTTTGACTAGTGCAATTCTCCATGCTAACTGCAACGTTGGATTGAATGACATTAAATGAATTGCCAATGGATTTGTCATTTTTACTATGGCTAGCCGTGTGAATAAAGGAATTGTTAGCCTTATCATTTTTAATCATGCATTCCGTATGGGCTTCAGGTTGAAGGCCCATCTTACAGTTTGAAATAAGCAAAGTATGATCCTCATTAACTATTGGAGCATCAGGTCGGTTCTGAACCGTAGGCCCAACATCAAATAAAAAACCCTCATTCTCCTTAGCCTCCTCCAAAGCTAAACATATCCATTCTTCTTCTTCCATAGGAAAAGCCTCTTGTAAAAGCACTGGCCAAGTTTGTCATTTCCCAACATCAATGTCCTTTCTTACTTTAAGGTTATTACTCAACAAAATAATTTCCTTTCTCTGCACAGTAGCCCTTTCCATTCCCACGAAAAAACGGTCATCCCCTTCCTTCATAGTGTTAGATCGCAATGTTTGAGGAGAGATATCACTATCATCTCTCTCCTTGCCAGCTTTTTTAGCCTCGTGGGCTCTAGTTAGATGGATGCCTACGTCATCATCTTCATCCTCTGAACCAACCTCTTCTCCCCATCCTGAGTTCACCTCTAGCTAAGACTCACCGTCCTCCGAATCCACTAAGTCAGAATCACCATCCCTGTCATCAATCCTTGATGTGTTCAACCCATTCGAATCATCAAATGCTCGGTCTATTTCCACCACTCTAATATCCCACAAGAACTCCCCCACCTTAACTTTGAGAACCGAATCGATTCTACTCTGGAATTCGGTTTTCAGAAGGACAAAGCGTACATCAATTCTATCCATACGCTTTGTTCCTTCACTCACCTTAATGAATTGACCAACAGAGCCTGTAATCAGCTTGAAGAACTCCTCTGACCAAACTTGCACAGGTATTCCAGAGCATCTCACCTAGGCCACCCTCTCCTTGGCTAATTCTTCAGGTGACCATCTTCTAATCTCTTTAAACAGAGATTTGCACCAAGCATAGTCTTGAAACTCTACCCCTTCTACTCCTTTAAGGAGTACTAGCTTGTTTCCCATAGGGATGCCTTGAATAGAGAGTAGACCTTGAGAAGCCAACATTCTAGTAACATCTTTTCCATCCTCGCAGTTTCTAAGTTCCCCCACAAACATTCCAACCCTGTCCAATTTGAAATATCCATCTATGACCCTACCCCCTGCCATTTAGGAGAATATCCTTCCAAGAGGCTTCCCTTTGAACACTGGTATGGATCTTTGTTATATGTTGTTTATGCCTGAATTTCAGATTAGACTGGTTGATGTTCTTCTCTGAATTCAACTTAGTTAAAGGCCTCCCATCTCTGCTGAACTTAGGTTTGTTAATAACAATTTTAATATTCCCTATCCAAACATTAGATAAGGCTTTTGCCACTCCTCTCGCTCTCACCTCTCATTTTTTTTCTAACTTTTTAATGGGACATGACTTATAGTTACATGATTCTCTCATTTAGCCTATGTACCGCGTATCGAATTCAACGTGTCACATATTGTGTTCATTATAAAATAACATTTGTAATAATAATGTGAAAGTGACGAACCGAGTGAAACTGGGTACCGCAAACCATGTAATTATGCTTTAAACTAATAGTAGAAAGTGATTTAAACAAAGTAAAAGAGGAAAATATTAGATTAAGCAAATAGTTCTAAACCATCAATGCATGCCTTAAACAAACTCGGAGTAGAAAAAACAACCGAGATTATCATGGCACTGCATGACTTACAAGAAAACTTCAAGGAAATCTGATGATTAAACTTGTGCTTTCTTGATGCTAGTATGTTGTATCAATGCTTCCAGTGAGCAGTTCTATCTGTAGTTCCAATTTCAGGGCAACTAATAACTATTGAGCTTGATTGGTGAACTACTTGAACAAAATTGTGAGTTCCTTATGGGTAGCTAACTTATTAACTTATAGGTATGGTTATAAGGATTAGTATCACTTTCAATTATCTACCCATAGTCCTTGTTAATCACTAATAATTTTATGAAAGGTAAGAAGACAAGTTATGATTGGATAACCAAAAATATAGACACACAATTAGGAATGCTAATAGAATCATCCAAAATGGTAAATAGAACATATCACAAATTCATGCTTAGGTAGAATCTATTATCCACTAATTCATATGAGATCAATTTTGCCTTGATCTTTGGGGAATGGTTTGAAAACTTTACCAACACCATTAAACTTGTTTACCAACACCATTAAACTTGTTTACCAAAATGTTGCAGAATGGTTAGAAAACTGAGAACTACACCATCCCTTATGTGTTGAAGGCTTTTGCTCAGTGAAGTGAGTCAGTGTAGAAATTTTCAATTGGGCACTTTACAAAACCTAGGACACTGTAATATTCAAAACCACATGATGATACTTTTATGTTGATAGAGATGTAGGTAACAATCATTTGGTGGGTACTAGGTACCAATACCATTGCTTTTCCTAATTCCCTACTCTATTATCCCATACTCTATTATCCCATACTGTTTGTTGCATTGGTGCTAAACTATATCACCTCAACCATGTCAAACTATTTCATATATGAGTGATGATATCCTCTTACTAAATCCCCCTATGCTACAAAAATATAACATATATCATTTGTAAACTAATTATTAATAAGCAAAATCATTGTATTACTTTTCTTATAGTATAAGAGGATTTGTAGATTTGTAAGATATATATATATATA
>NC_032019.1:7612240-7696927 GCF_001865875.1 Lupinus angustifolius | reverse complement strand
TATATATATATATATATCATTTTCCATTTTCTATTCTTATAAAGGTGTATTTATGATCATTTTTTCCGAATGAGGGATGAACTTCTTTTTAGGAGCATAGCTACCCCTACCCCTACAAATAAGTGTGGATCAAACCTTATCAGTTGGCTTATAATATTTGGGGATCTAATACCTCTTACATTAAGGAACCAACTCTTGTCGATTTTTTTCCCAGAACTAATATATAATTTTTATATTAATTATGCATTTAGAGGCTTTGGCTGACTTTTCTGCCTTGTTACCAAACCAATATGTAAAATCCATTAACCATAGGAGTATTGTTGCGATAGTGGTAGGGGAGCTTGACCAAGAACTCTAATATACGATTTAGCTTCTTCAACCCATATTCACAACAAATAAAATCATTTTTACATCTTTTTTTAACCCTTTCAATTTTATTTTTACACTAGTTAAAAACCCATCTAAAAAGATTAGAAGACAAGCATAAAATACTTAAGATTTATACACAATTATTATGTCATAGCCTTTAAACTTTGATTACTCATACATTATGGGTATTTATATTTTTTCTCATAATTTATACAATTCACGTGGACACCATGGACATCTACCTTTTGGAGAGAGAAAGTGGTGTCTTTGAGTGTTGTAGAGACTAGTTGTGTATATGTAACATAGTTTATAGATGATTTATTGATGTTTATGGATGTGGCATATTTGAATGCATTTGCTTCCAATGTCAAGTTGCAGAAAGAGATGCCTAATACTATTAGAGAAATGCAAAAACATGAAGCACCTTAAACAAGCACATGCTCAAGTATTCATCACTGGACTTGACACCAATACCTTTGCTCTCAGCAGGGTTCTAGCTTTTTGTTCACACCCACATAAGGGAAGTTTAACCTATGCATGCAAAGTGTTTGATCAAATTCAAAACCCCACAATTTGCATATGCAACACCATCTTCAAGGCTTTTCTTCTCAATGGTAAATTCACAAACACCATTCACTTGTTTACCAAGGTGGTTCAGAATGGGTTGAGCCCTGATAACTACACCACCCCTTATGTGTTGAAGGCCTGTGCAGCTCTTCAAAGTTGTTCTTTGGGGAAAATGATTCATGGGTATAGTTCAAAATTGGGTCTTGTGTTTGATATCTACGTGGGTAATAGTTTGATGACAATGTATTCTGTGTGTGGGAATATGGTAGACGCAAGACAGGTGTTTGATGAAATTCCTAGCTTAAGTGTGGTGTCTTGGACTGTGATGATATCAGGATATGCAAAAGTTGGTGATGTTAATTCGGCAAGATTTTTCTTTGATGAAGCACCTGAGAAGGATAGGGGAATATGGGGTGCCATGATTTCTGGTTATGTGCAAAATAATTGCTTCAAAGAGGGTCTTTATATGTTTCATTTGATGCAGTTAACTGATATAGTTCCTGATGAGTCTATACTTGTAAGCATTTTTTCTGCTTGCGCTCATCTGGGGGCTTTGGATATTGGCATTTGGATCCATAGATATTTGAATCAAGCAAGAATTCCATTGAGCGTTCGTTTGAGTACTAGCATACTAGACATGTATGCTAAATGTGGGCACTTGAAGTTGGCTAAAGCATTATTTGACTTGATGCCGGAGAGAGACATTGTGTGTTGGAATGCTATGATTTCTGGAATGGCAATGCATGGAAATGGAACAAGTGCACTCAAGCTGTTCTCAGATATGGAAAAAGCAGGGATTGAGCCTGATGATATAACATTCATAGCTGTATTTACTGCTTGTAGTCATTCAGGAATGGCATATGAAGGTCTTCAGTTGTTAGAGAAAATGTGTAGTGTGTATAAAATCGAGCCTAAGAGTGAGCATTACGGTTGTATAGTCGACTTACTAAGTCGAGCTAGTCTCTTTGAAGAAGCTATGGCTGTAATAAGAAGAATAACAAGTTCAAGCAATGGCTCTGAAGAGACATTGGCTTGGAGGGCATTTCTGAGTGCATGCTGCAATCACGGTCAAGCTCAACTGGCTGAATTTGCAGCTGAAAGACTCTTGCAATTAGAGAATCACAGTGGGGTCTATGTTTTACTTTCTAATTTATATGCTGCATCTGAAAAACACAGTGATGCTAGAAGGGTGAGGGATATGATGAAAAACAAAGGGGCAGACAAAACACCTGGTTGCAGCTCAGTGGAGATTGATGGAGTTGTGAATGAGTTTATTGCTGGTGAAAAAGTGCATCCTCTAATGGAAGATATATACTCAGTTTTGGAGAAAATGCATATGCAGTTAGACTAGAATCATTAGACAATTCAAGGTTCAACAACTACCACTTGACTAATGGTCCATTATCCATTTCAAAGTGAATATTCATAAGGTCGTTTAAGGCAGGGAATAGACCAACTTGGAACTTTAAAAATCAAATACAAAAGTGTGAACTAATCATAATCAACTAGTCAAGTTAACAGATTCATTATGCTTCTGCAGTTAAATTCAGTATTTACCTTTCTCTGGTACATGAAATTATCAGCTTATTTTTTCAGTTTTAATATCAACATTTTTTTTATTTCAATTTTAGGTTACCCTGCATTCTTTTGATGTTTTAAATCCAATTGCTTGTCAGATTCCATAAGGAGTGTGTGCACCAAGGATATACCTAGTTGACATTAAGAGAGTGAGAGACTAGTCCTTGATCAAGAATTGAACCATATGAACATGCTCAAAAAATCCATTTAGTACCAATTGTGTCTGGCTAAAAAATTTATATTAGGAGGAGCAGGAACTTCTTTTTTTACCTCTGCGACAGTAAACTTGTAAAACGAACTTTGTTGTAAAACTTGTATCTTAATGAAAATGGTATAGTAATGTCATATTTTGGACTAATCTTTACTTGTAGTTCTCAGCCTTAACTTCTCTTGTGCACTCATCAATCCTAATGAATTTTATGTACCAAAGCAAGGATTGGATGCATGCAATGCAATATTGAAGGGAGCCTCTATACTAACACACACTCATTGAATTTCTAATGGCATTACATGCACTTATTGAAGGGAATCTCAGCACTAGTGCAGTATTAATCCATAACACATCAAGTATCTCTGTAACAAAAAAGTTAGAAAGTCACACAGGCCTTCTTGTTGAACATCGGAATATCTTTTTTTCATATTAGAAAGCTGTACTTTTTTATGTTTTATTCTAAAATGTATGTAAAACATAGCTGAAAGTCACATAAGATTCTAAGTTCTTAGCTAAAAAAAATGAAAATACACAAGTATGAAGTCACCCCTTCATTCCCTCACTGATTATAGTTTCTCAACAAGCTCCAAGACATACACATTAAACATTGAAAAAAGTTAAGTAATCTAAAAAAGTAAAAATATATATTCAAATGAAAAAGCATCAAATCTTTAGTATTTTGAAGGTGACTCCAACATTTATTTAACTGTCTCGTTTGAAGTAATCTTTGACAACTTTTAAAATTAGAAGCAAGGTTGCATTTGATTTGTTAAAAGATAAAGACATCACATCACAAAATTGTCACATGTTTGATTTTCAAATTGACTTCAATACTAAATAATAATCTCCTTATAGACTTGAAGTAGCACACTTAAAACTAGTGATTATTGATGAGGACAATACAGATTAGAAACTTTGTCCATTAAACTTAAATTGTTCAGTGCTGTCCCTTGCATCATAGGCACCACAAGAGTCCAAAAAAACTATCTATAACACAATCAACTTCTAGACTTGAAATAGCAGACTTAAAACTAGTGATTATTGATGAGGACAATACAGATTAAACAAAAATTGGATTACCTTTTTGGCTATTTCATTTAGTTATTCAGTGGAACTATAGTATAAATAATTATACATGGATACTCCCTGAAAAAAATATTTTAAGTTTCATTAAACAAGGAAGTCTGAATCAGAAACTTCAAGCATTTTGTGAAAACCAACGGGCTTGACACCGGGACGGAAGGCATTTCCTTCAATATACCTGCAAAGAGCGAATGATTACTCAGTTCAATGGACAAGATAAACGCGTGATTTACTCAACTTTGTCAGAAACTCACATTTCTTTTAGAAATGGATGCTTATAAAAGTGGTCTGGAATTCTCCCTGAAAACTGGTTGTGATCCAGATACCTGCAATAAAGATTGAAAAAAGTTGACAAAACACTACAGAAAGATGCCAAACATTTCTTGCAAGTATGTAAGAATATATTTGTCAGCCTAATTAGCAGAGGGCACAACGCTTTCTTTCTTATGATGGAAGGAACATTCCAATTAACTGCTAATTCTATTTAAAGTTTGAAAGTATACTTTAACAGCTAGTCCAGCAAACTATTGTTGATAAACTCTAGTGTTAACTCATAAACTCATAACATTTTAACTGGTGGAACCAAGTCAACTAACATGGAAAATCACATGAATGACCTCAGGTCGGGTGGACTCGGGTAAACTCGTGACCTCACCACCGAGTTTACAAATTCTCTCACCCACTCAAATTACATTCTCTAAACACCCAAAACGGTGTTTAATGACCAAAACACCTAAAATTATGATATTTCATTACTATCCATAAAAAATACCCCTCAACCAATATGAACTTAGGGCTTCAATAAAATTCAAATTCACAAAGCTCTCCGCTTCACCTTCTCTCTAGACTTTGCTATTGTCTTCTCTCCCAGTCTCATCTCTACTTGGTCATCCTCTACCTAGCACCCTTTATCTCATGCTCGCCTTTATTAATGTATTACTGTAACATATATGTTAATGTATTATTGATGTATGATTGGCTATATATGTTATGTTGATATATTTTTTTTTTTAAATAGATAAACTCGCAAGTTTGACTTGACAACCATGAGTAAACTATCAAATAATTGGTCTGAAAGGAAAACTTACAAGTACGTTAATTTAGGAATATGAGCAACACCGGATGGTATGACGCCTGCCATTTTGTTGTGGGACAGATATCTGTCTCCCACAAAAATAAAAATAAAAAATTCAACAGTTATAGAAATTCCAAGGAATAATAGATAGATGTTGAAACAGAAACATTATTGTTTACAAATGCTTTCATATGCACACAGAGACAGGTGGAAGAGGAATAGGTGTTTCAGACGGAAAGAAGGAAAAGCAATACTCACAAGATTTCAAGACTAGATAAGTTAGCAAGTTGTGTGGGTATTCCTCCAGTGAAATAATTATTGTTAAGATATCTGGCAATCAGAACAAAGTTTTGTTAATAGTTAGAGACAACTGCATTATCATCTAGAGGAAAACAATTCAGCAGCAAGAACTTACAGATTGCGAAGTGCTGGAAAGCAACCTTCAATACGAATGAGTTCTCTTATGGTGCCTACCAAATGATTGTTACCAACATCCCTGTAAATATAACAGTATGATCATGCAACACAATTAGCATGAGATATTTATAGATGACTTGGTAGTTGAAGATTCTTAAAAGGATTTGAACATTACAAGTGTCGAAGGTTTTGTAGAGTGCCCAATTCTGGTGGTATTCTTCCAGTTAAACGGTTTTCATGAAGATAAAGGTAGCGAAGGTCTGGAAGATTTGCTAACTCCCTGGGGATTTCTCCCTTGAAATTATTGAAGCTTAGGTGCCTGCAAAAGGACATGGTATATAGTACATTAAATAAAAATGGGGGAAGAAAAACTAACAAGTCCAAAGTTAACAGGAAGGTAAAAATTACTCACAGATGTGTTAAACTTTTAAGATCACCAATTTCTGGAGGAATTGCATCCTGTAGTTTGTTCCACCTCAAATTTCTGAAAGGAAACAAAGACCAATAATGAACCACATATTCTAAATGATAGAACCAAAAGCATCATAAAATCAACAATTTATTGCATAGAGAAATGGAAAAAGCATAATACTCATAAATCACCAATAGCTATGAATACAAGAAAAAAATGTGTCCATGTTATAGAGAGATAATAGGATTATGATACAGCAAAGTGCAACATTTTAATGCAACAACACATCATATCAAATAAACATATAAAAACAAAATGCAGAGAGTAACCAAAAACAGAGAGGGATTAGGTAAGTATACAGTATTCTAAGATGCTTCAATCGCCCAATTTGAGGAGGAATAGGCCCTGTCAACTTGTTATTATGGAGATCCCTGCCATAAGTAGAGACAGTAATTCAATTCATAAGAACTAGAAGGTGAGTGGAAAATGGAAATACTTAAATTTTATGCATTTGTAATTTAAAATGAACAAAAAATACCAAAGGCGGATAAACTATAAGTGAATAAGATATCATCTTAGCATGTAAAGCTTAACTTCCCATCTTAAGTTTTATCATTGATAAACCAATCAAGTTTAATCATTTTAGCTAGCACAAATGTTGTGCTGACACACATAGGTTCTATATCTCTCGTGTCAAACCACTCACAGTTATACATGCACATTAAAAGTCATCACAGTAAACAAAGTTCTTGGACTTCAATCATACATCACACACAGACTAAATTCAAGGCTACCACAACAACTACTCCAGCATGCTACTGTAAACTAGGAACCCAACCTTCCGTTATGTATACATTTGCCAACCGATTAAAATCATAGGTGATTCTGTAAAACTAATTGAATAACATACACATTTAACTTCCCATATTGCCACCTCTATCATTCAAGTTCAATACAACCATAGGTATCACGTAACAACACACGTTCCTCAAATCATTTGTTTGATCAATATGTAACATACGTTAATCAAGATACTTACAGCCGTGTAAGATCCAATAAGCTTGTCACAGCAGTAGGAAAAGGCCCCACAATGGACACCGCATACACCTCACTGCAAATAAAAAGGCAAAAATCCAGTTAGGAAATATTTAACTAGACATCACTTTCTAACATACATTTCTCACACCTGCTTCATGTAACTAGACAAAACCAGTTGGAATAATCAAAACATGTACACAAAAAGAGAGGTGGATTCAGTTGTAATCCAACTGAAAACTGAACTTGCGTATAAGTGTGTGTATGTTACAATTTTGTTCTGGTTACACCAATCTCACTCACTCCTCATCTTTTGGACATAACTGCACTTCAAACTCAAAATGCTTTCTTTTCTCTTTTCACTCTTTTTAATAAATAGCATAACAATGAAATCAATTAATCGTATTATTCACGTGTGCGATCCAGTGTACGAGACTTTGTCGTGTCTTGAGAGGGTAGGTGTATACAGCCTTACCCCACAAGTAAAACGTGTGTTTCCAAGATTTGAAATTGTGACCTCTTGGTCACTAAGGCTCACCTTCTTTTCACATGTACCAAGAAAACTGTTATGATGAATCTCTTTTCAGGGGAGCTTGATTGTACCCGAAAACTGTTTTTCCCCCTAACTATTAGCATGTCAGGAAATTGGTTCTTTTACCTAACTAGCATGTCAGAATTCTAGTGTATGACAAAAATAACTGTTTTCATGAATTTCTACTTAGGGCTTCAGCATACCGGTAAGTTAGTTATTTACCCACTAGACAAAGAAAACAAACCGAAAATCCCATAAAACAAAAACAGAAGAAAAAAAAACAAAAAATGAAGAACAGTGAGATATAAGAATCTTACAGTTCAGTGACAACACGATAATCACCCATAGTAGAACAAGTAACACCAGACCAAGGTGGTAGATCTCCATCTCCACACGGATCATCACCAACCCAAGCATACACCACTCTCCATCCTAAACTAGCTTTGATCTCATTCAATGCTTTCACTGCAAAACCAATTATCATGTGAAAAAACAATAAAAGGAACCGAACCGACACTAGTTTTGGGTGTTAATGTTACCGTCACGCTTTAGGGTCTTGGAGTGTGCAAGATTGGAAATTGATAGGGTACAAATGAAGATGAAGGAGAGTAGAATAATGGGTATCTGCGCCATTTTGAGGAAAACGTTGTAATCAGTCACAATCTGTAGTTCTTTTATGATAGTTGTTGTAGATCTGAAGTGTTATTTGAGAGTGAAATGGTTCTTTCTGTGATTTAGATTTTGGTGATATAAGATTTGAGTGAGAAAGAGGTGATGGGATTAATTGAAGTGGAGAAACTCAGGGAACGCGGTATCAACTATTATAAGTGGAAAGTGAAAATTTATTAATACTCCTGGGCACTGAGAGTAATATGATGATTAGTTTATTGTTATTATTATTTATTGTGCTCATTTGTTTAATTATTTACAAAAGACTTTAGATTCCAAGTGTTTTAGTTTATTTTTAAGTAAGAAGAATATGATTAAATAGTTTTTCGATTTTACTACTCTAGTCTTCAAATATTGAAAACCTAAAATGATCTCAATCTTTTTTAAATATTGGTTAAATTAATTTTTTTTGGCTTTGTTTAAGAATTATGAGGAAAGAAAATGATAATGATCAAAGGGTTAGGAAGGGATGAAGAGAAAAGAAAATCAAGACAATTTTTTGTTTGGGAGTACGAAATTTAATAGGGAGATTAAATTAATATAATGTAAAAATAATTTTTATTTTCCTTTTAAAAATTTAATTAATAATAATAAATGAAAAATAATATATGATTATATAATATTACTAAAAATATTTAGGTATTTTATCATGAACGATTTTGCAGGGCCTCTCAAACCTTCTATTCTCATTCATTAAACTCTCAAATAAGGGTAATGATTTTCAAAATCATTCATGTTATTCTCCTCCAAAATCGCACTCCCTAATTTGGTAATGTAAAAAACATGAATATCTGAAATGAGTATTACTCAAACAATAAATATATTTTTTTGTACTACTAAGGGTATCACCTTTTTATGGCAAGGAACTAATATCTTTTGAGGTTTATAGTTATCTTTCCTAACAAATATTACTCCCAAAAATCAAACATTTCACTTTAAAAGTCCCGTAACATTTTACACCACTCAAACAATAAATATGAATGTTAATATAAAAATATGGGAATAATGCATTGATGATGTGAATTCGTACTATGATCCTTACAAATTTTACAATATAGTTAGTAATAAGTGTTACTCATTTATTTGATAGATGAAAATAGGTGTTACTCATTTATTTTAGTTGCAATCAAGTATTATGAATTTTTATGAGATAGACTTCTCTTCATTACCGGAGACGCGAGTTATAAAAAATACATTAAAAAATCAAAAAACAATAATATTTATGATATTTATTTTTTATTGAAATTACAATGTTAACATTAAAATTACAAAATACAACTTGGGTAGGAGTATTACTCTCTATTTAGGCGGTTAAAATGGCACTACTGGCTTCTTCTTTTTTTTTCTTTCTTGTTACTTTTATGTTGACCTTTGTTTAAGTGGGTAAAAAAATTACTCCTAGAAGTGTAAACTCATTTATTTCACGCAAACAACCGCTCTTATTTAATGCCATTTGATTTCTCTCGAAAGACTGAAACTATGTGATCGTTATTAAATCGCTAACTTTCTGTGTTTTTTGAGAGAGAAAGGGGAGAAGAAAAATATAGGAAATATTTGTTGTGTTATATTTAATTGTTACATAGGTACAACCATTGTTATAGAGAGGCGAACAGTGTGTAAAAGTGAACAAAATGTAACATATATTGACACTTATATCCCTTTTATGTGTAATGATATTATACCGTGGGAAAAATCATTTATGATGGCTGCCACACCATAATCTAAGACAATACAATTCAAATGGGAATTTCTTTTGAATCCAAAATCATTTTTCATGTTAAATTTAGGTTGAGTTTGAAAGGATATTTACATATTCAAGTTAAATTGTTATCCTTAGTCATTATCTATTATTAATGAGAAATAATCATATTATTAAAGATTTTGATAATTTTTTAATTTATTTTTAAAAGAAGTGAATGTTTCTTATTGGAATGTGAGGAAAATGATAAATTTATATATTTTTAATTAATTTAATTTAAATATAAAAAGTTAGCTCTAATTTTTTAATATGACATGTCGGAATAGTACTTAGAAAATCCTAGCTCCATATAATATGATATAAATATAACAAAAGCAATAATTCCATTAATTAAGTCAAATACAAACTATGAAGTATAGTGGAATATTTAAACTTCTTAAAAAATGTTGCTGACATAGTCCTAAGAATGAGCCCATCTTGACCCCAGAAACAAAGCAACACCCATAAATAGATATGTCCTTGTCCTTTGGTGGCTCCATATTAATGAAACTCATGGGGTCCTTCTGAGTTCTACCTCCAACCATATTCTCTTCAAAGATGCCCCAAAAAAGGACCATTTCCATGCTTGTTTTTAGATTCAGGTCTTCCTTTCTACAATGTTCTCTACCCTCTCTCATACACATAAACTGTTTGGTTCTAATTGCAACACAGAATAACCAAAAACAAGCATGGAAATGGAGATTTCCCACCACTAAGGGAAAAGTTACCAAAAAAAAGGGAAATAAAGCTTAATTCAATAATATACAATGTTTGGTAACAAAGAAAATAAAGGTAGAACATATAGAACCTATCACAAAGTAACATATTAATCTCGGTTTGTAAAGTTTGAGGAGCCATTCACTTCTAAGGTGTCTCTTTCTGCATGCCATGGTAACTCTAGCCATTGATGTATAAATAATATTCTCTTTTGCATGGTGGGTATGCAAAAACTTGATGAAGGGTACCCATAAAGAAAGAAGTAATATGCAATATTACAATTTTCATAGTCTCATTATAATTGCATTGTGACCACAATTTTAAACCATGATACTGAGAAATGTGTGATGAAATTGAACTATTTAAGTGGTACATGCAGAATAAATATACCTAGGGGTATTGGTAGTTAAAGTGAAATTTGATGGCTTTGGAATTGGTACAATCAATTGTGTAGTGGGTTTGGGCCAGAAGGAACTAGCCTCTTCTCTGCACCATATCTTGTATCAATCCCAATCTCCTTTGAGGGTGGAACTGCACCATGCAATTTATGGTGCAGTTTCTGAAGTTCAATGCACAAAGAACGTGGGTTTTTTCTAGAGAAAGAATCACAATAAGGAAGATTATTATGGCTATTTCTTGAGGGATTTTTTGGTGGAAGAGCATGAGTTTGAACTCTGGAATTGGTTGAAGTAAAGAAGAAGAGAAAGAGGAAGATGAAGATGAAAATGTTCATAGTGGTTGAAGATAAAGAAATCTTCATTTCTGAAACAGAGAGATGCAGGGGAGGGTGAAGAGAAACTTGAGGTTAGAAAGAAAGTGAAGAGAGAAAAATGATGGGGTTGATGATTTGACATTAGGGAAAGAAGTGAA
Source organism: Lupinus angustifolius (assembly GCF_001865875.1). Lineage (NCBI taxonomy): Eukaryota > Viridiplantae > Streptophyta > Magnoliopsida > Fabales > Fabaceae > Lupinus > Lupinus angustifolius. The sequence continues at coordinate 7,685,654 of NC_032019.1, read as the reverse complement.
AGTATTATTAATTGCAAAGCAAGAGACACATGAAGGTATGTAATGACCAAGAAAATGGAGGGGGCCTCACTCAATAAATTGTTTTGTGAGTTCTTCACATGAATATCTTGTTTATATAATCAATTGGGGCTCTTTTTTTTTTTACAACTTTTCTAGAAAGTGTATTTTTTTATAACGTTTTGGTAAATATAGTACTTTGCATCATTTAAACTAAACTGTTTCGAAATTATCCAGAACAGTTGTTCATAATACATTTTTATTCAGGTATTTAGTGTCACCAATTACCATCTTTCATAAAAAGAGAGAAGGTTTAATGGGTTAACACATCTAGTGGCGCCTTTCATGCTTAATTGTTGTGATTTTAATTGGATGTTCTACTTTTCAATATAAATTTTATTGATTTGAATGTACAAATATGTCTAATTTTTTGTGATTTTAAATGTGCTTTTAATTAAATTTTATTTAGTTTGATGTTCAATCTACACCTTTTTCGAGTTCCTTTGGAAACTGAGTTTATAAAAAGAATGAAAAAAGATTAATAAATTATGAAATATACTGAGATATTTCTGAATATACTTTTCTCTTATTCACACTCTAACTCAAAAACCATTCCTTTGAATAAAGAACAAAAAATGGGTTGTTCTAAACTATATCACTCAACAATAAAAACATGTTATGTTAATTAAAAAGAATTAAACTTTTATTATTTGTTTATATTTTTGTTTCATTATTATTAGTGAAAGACATAATTTGAGAGGATCCATCCTCGAAAACATTATAAAAAAAAGGACGGTTGAAGTTTTACATATTGGGTTGGGGCATATGTGGAGGATTATGAGCTAACAAAGCGTTGATCTAGTAGTGTAAGTTTCTATTAGATCTCTAGAAATATTAAAATAGTCACACATTCCAAATGAGATTAATTTTTTGCAAAAGAAAAAAGAAAAGGAGTAAATACCCGTAATATTACAAGAAAAATATGTGGGATGCTAGAGACATTAACACCAGATTAGAGATTATTTGTGGCAACGGTTTAGGCAAACAAAAATAGTTGGCAGAAACAAGGGAATTGTATTTTAGGTTTACTGCTTTTATTGACTATTATTATGTATGGATGGTTGTGTTTGGCTTATTTGACTAGCTGATATTCATGACGTAATCCTAAAATAATTTCTTACTAGTAATCAAAGTTGTTTGATCTACACGAAAAAAGTTTAGAAATACAAACAATTTATTTATAAAATGTGTGGTAAATGCCTAATTATGTTCTACTTTTAAAACTATTCATACACTTCCACTAAAGTGTGTGTACTTTAGGTGACTTAAGTGTGTCTTAGTTAAAAAGTTATTTATAAAGTACAATTAAATAGCTTTTTTGGGTAACATTTAATCTAATAGCATAAGTTTTAAAAGGATTAATTAGTCTCGCTATAATATTAGAACGACAGTTTTTATTATAAGTAGTTAGAACTTCAATTCTTGTCGCTATTTTTCTTTTGGGTAAAGGTCAATTATGTAACAGGTTAAGTTTGATATTAAGTGCTTACTCATAAATACTTTCTAAAACTTGTGATATGTCCTCCTATATGAATTGGAAATTAAAATGAATAGCATTGTCTGCATTAACTTGTCTGAAAAGACACGTGAAATACTTGAAAATAACACCAATAAGACTTTACTTTGTAATATCCATCTCATCTCATGTTTAAATTTTTATATACAATTAATACATTATTGGTCAGAAAATAATTCATATATTAGTTATTAATTATAGAGAAATTCAATAGTTTAAATTAGTAAGTATAAACTATTATATTTCTTTAAAATTAATATCTAAGATGAATCCTCTTTCTTATTGATCATTCATTTATATTTAAGAGTTTGTCGATAATAATTAAATATAAATAATCACTAATACAATGACAATAAATTGATATGTTTTCTTTTTCCGTTGCATAAATATTACATACCCATTGTGAGATAGTCTAATCATAGTTCTTGTAAGCATCTTTGGCTAGAGCTCTCCCACAATTATCTCTTCTAGCTATAGAATGATCACCGCTACTTTGTTTATGTGCTCTTTTAATTTGATTATGTGTGTTCTTGCTTTTCACCAATCGAGTGGTTCTCTAGCATTACCCTAATTGCAAGTCATTGGTGGAACAATTTGTACTATACCCCTCAAGGCCGGGAGTGAATTGGGCTCAATTTGGAAGTCTTTTTTTGGAGGCAGGCACATAGTATGTATATCACTATATCCTTTTTGCCATTTATTCAATTTTAACAAAAAATGTAGCACGAAAATAAGGTGTGATTATAAACACCTAGGTATTATAGATTAGTTAAATGGGCAACGGTGTTTTGAGGACTAGATGGGCATTGTCAACCCCTATCCATCAACTTCCACTACCCCACCTCTGCATTGAGGTGGCAGATGACAAAATATAACATTTTATTTATTATACAATGACTCAAATCTATAGATAATAACAATATAAATTATGGGCTTTAGCTAATGTAAAAGGGTTAGGATAGAGACTATATATTTATGTTATGTAAACCTAATGTAACATAGAGAATAATAGTCAAACACAAATTTTTATTCTCTAATAATACATAGTGTTAGCTTCTCAACACTTGTAGGCACAATAGGCCAAGCCTCGTTACCAAATCTCCTGTGTTGTTCTTTTTCTTTATACTCTTTTACTATTTAATTGTTCACTTGTTCATAACATTATTAATGTATTGTGCACAACTGCTATACAAAAATTGCCTACACAAGCTTTATGGTCGATCTATGTCAATTCGAGTTCATGATCGGATTCAGGTCACCCTATCTAAGCTTAGGCTATGGCTAAATTGAGACATGAAAAATGTGGCATGAGCGAATATATTAGAGCTTGATGGATTTTAGTTTTATTAGGCTGATTCAAAATAGTAAAAGGCTTATTTTAGATCAAATGTTATTTTGACAATAAATTGTAATAACTTTTAGTTGTCGTTTCATTTTTAATGGTTTTTTATATTTGTGTTGAGATAAAAGATGAAAAACAAGTGAGAAATAGATTTGTAAATTTTTTTATCAAATTTAGGAGGTTCAAGTAACACAACCAAGGTCGCTTTTAACAATCTTTCTCTAATTTTTCAAGTGGAGTTTAGCATTCAAATGGCAAATTTAGATGAAGCCTTAACCTACCATCAATATTATTATTAAAAAATATATTTATTAAAACAAGAAGACACTTATCAAAAATTGTTCTACAAAAAACACTTTCAAAGAAAATGTTCCTAAAACATATATATACCCTTTATACTATGACATAAAGTCATGTAGTGATGGGCAACCCACCTAGGAACCTATACCAGACCATCCCCTACCTGACTACACCGGAATATAGTTGCAAGAAAGGACAAACTTGTGCTTTCATTAATCCATGATGATTTGATATGTTTGAAAATTTAGCATTTCTGATGCTAAATCTAGTGGTGAATATGTAGAATTCACATTGTAGTGGTACATCAAGGTAGGATCTAGGAATTTTGTATTGGTACATGAGGACTTTATAGACTATACATTCTTGGTTTCCTTTAACATAGTGGGAAAAATTGTGAGGCCATGAGTAACTAGACTCTGATATGAAGACTTTGGAAACATGAAAATTACATTAGCGTTTACCACTAAGTTGAATAGAGCATGTTGGTATGGGATTGTGAAATGGTACTTACTTGTTGTTTGCTTGATTAAGACCCCAAATCATGATATTTTTTGTGGTATTGTTGCATTTGTAAGAGGTTGTACACATTCTTTATAAAGAAAATGTGTTAGACATATGAATGTTACCAATGTAATTATTGAGTTAATCTAAGGCATTTCTTTCTTATATCCATGTGTGCCAACCTTTGTAGTTTGTATACCTCAAATCAAATTCTTTTATGAGTGTAATATATATGTATTGTCAGCGTAAAAATATATATATGTCGGTGTATTATTTACTATTTATTTGTATTCTTTTTTATTTAATATAAATGATGATGATACAGTGACAATGTAAAATACTCCTACATTATGGTGCCTACATTATGGTGCGTAAATCTTTTTCTCTTATTTTATTGATAGAAAGTAAAGCTATTTAGTGTTTGTATTCAGTGTGATTCTTGTGTTGAAACGGTGGGTAATTGGATTTGTCACGGATCGTTTTCTTTATAAATTGGTCGGATAATATGTGAGAGTGATATTGACAACTACAATATACCAGAGAGATTAATCTGTCGTTCAAAGTAAGAAGGATACAACAAAAAGAAGTTAATTTTCTTTGTGTTATTTATGTTTTATTTGATGTAACCTTCAAACTAAATTTAAGGGTCAGCCCTTGATTCTTATGAGTTCAACTCCTCTCCAGTACTGGAGAAACCAGTACTGGAATATGAGGTTGAGAATCTTTTAAAGAATTTTTATTTATTTTTAATAGAAAATAACATGTAATCATAGTCATTAAAAAATTTTTTGGCCACATGTCATCATCTTATCCAGCACTGGACTCTTTAGTACTGGAGAGAGGATCCATTTCCAATTCTTATTTCAAAAAAATTATTATATGGATATTCTAAGTTATTTTTTATTTTCAATTTGTCATTTAACTTGATTTCATTTATTATGGTTCTATTGGGAATATTTTTCTTTACAAATTTCACATTTTGAATCAAATTACAAAAATATTTAGGAAATTATTTTCTGTACAAAACTAAACTTATGGTGCTTTATATTTTAAAATTATCTGTATCTCTATCATATCTCATTATAATTCTTAGAGAAAATGCACAACGGAAAGCAAAGAAGGATAAGAAGAAAAGAAAACTTAGCGAATCTTTATTCAATCTTGGAGAGAGCAAATTACAAAACCATTAAAGGAGAAAGAAGATAAAAATAGAAATAACCAACTAACTAACTAAACTAACCTACAATCCTATAAATAGAAAAAACTCTAACTAAACATAACAAATCGGGCCTAAGAAAGAAGAAGCCCAAAGAAATAAAACAGAAAGAAAAGAAAGAAAATAAAGAAAACGGGCTTGAAGACAAAGAAGCCCAATGACTAAACAAAAACCAGAAAATAGAAAAAGAGAAAAAGAAGGCCATTGAAGCTTGGAGCTTAAGGTACGAAAATAAGAAAGTTAACACCCCCTTCAAGTTGGACGGTGCAAATCACAGAGACCCAACTTGAAGATGAAGTTCTGAAATGATTTCGGAGGAAGAGCTTTAGTGAAAACATCTGGCAACTGATCAGCAGAAGAAATAGGAAGAAGGTGAACAAGGCTTTTCTGGATTTTTTCACGAACAACATGACAGTCGATCTCAATGTGTTTGGTGCGTTCATGAAACACATGATTATGAGCAAGATAAATTAATGATCTATTGTCATAATAAACAGAGGATGGAAGAGATATAGGAATGTGAAGAGTAATGAAGAGGTAATCCAACCATTGAAGTTCACAAACGAGACTTCCCAAGGCTCGATATTCGGCTTCAGAGGAAGACCGACTAACCATGTTTTGTTTCTTGGTTTTCCAAGAGATGAAAGAAGAACCAAGGAACACACAGAAACCAGTGATTGATTTTCGAGTATCAAGACAGCAAGCTCAATCTGAATCAGCAAAAGAAGACAGCTTAAAAGTGGATTGGGAGCTAAACAGAAGACCCTGAGAAGGTGAACCTTTGAGGTAATGGAGAAATTTATGAGCAGCAGTGAGATGAGTAGAACAAGGATTACACATGAACAAACTGAGTTGTTGCACAACAAAGGAAATATCAGGTCTGAAAATGGTGAGATATATTAGTCTGCCTACAAGACGTCTATAAGAGGATGGATCAGGAAGAGGAGTGCCTTGATTGAGATGAAGCCTGATAGAAGAATCTGAAGGTGTTTTGGTAGGCTTGGAGGCTAATGTCCATGTGTCTTCTAGTAAAGACAAAGTGTATTTGCGTTGGTTGAGGTGAATTCCCTTTGCAGATCGTGCAATTTCGAGGCCTAAAAAGTACCTCAATTGGTCCAAGTCTTTGATTTTGTAGGCAATGTCGAGGATGTTCTTGACACGCTTGATTTCAGAGAAGTTGTTACCTATAAGAACCAGATCATTGACGTATACTAGAATAGCAGTGAAAGAGGTGGAAGAACCTTTGGTGAATAGAGCTTGATCTGCAGAGGAATGAGTGAAGTCCAAAGAAACAAGTTTGGTGGACAAGGTTGTATGCCATTCTCTACTGGCTTGCTTGAGGCCATAGAGAGATTTGTGAAGCTTGCAAACCAGGGAGGATGTAAGAGGAAGAAGACCTGGAGGGGGATGCATATACACCTCCTCATGGAGGTCACCATGAAGAAAAGCATTGTTGATGTCAAGCTGCTCAAGGAACCAAGATTTGGCAACAGCTAAGGCCAAAATGACTCTGATGGTAGTAATTTTGACAACGGGGGAGAAGGTGTCAAAGTAATCTACCCCTTCCATTTGATTGAAGCCTTTGGCAACTAAACATGCTTTGTATCTATCTAAGGTGCCATCTGCAAGACACTTCACTTTATAGACCCATTTGCAACCAATTGGTACTTTGTTGTCAGGTAAGGGAACAACGGACCAAGTGTTATTGAGTTGAAGAGCTTGTAGTTCTTGAGACATGGCTGCTTGCCAGCAGGGAATGGAGGAGGCTTGTTTGTAGGAGGAGGGTTCAAGAGTGGTTGAAACAGCAAGACAAAAGTTCCTGTAAGAGGAAGCAAAATTAGTATAAGTGATACAAGAAGATAAGGGATATAGAGTACCTCTAGGGAGTTGTGGTTCTTGAGGGGTGCATGTGGATAAGGTACAATGATAGTCTTGTAGGTGATAGGGAGGATTTCTGACTCTAGTTGGTTGGGTGATGTTTTGTTGAGGAGAGGAAATGTGTTGATCAGGTGGTAAGGGCAGAGGGATTGGTAATGTAGGATATGTGTTATCAATAGGGTCAAGGACAGGGGTATTGTTGGATGGAGAGGTATGTTTGCAGATGGAGTCAGTATTGACATCATGGATGTAGTTATATTGGAAGGGAAAATATTGTTCATAAAAGATTGTATTTCTTGGTTTGTGCTGAGTGTTAAGGCTCTATTTTGAGGGTCAGGATCATTGATGTTTGGGATATTGGACTGCCTTTCTTGTTGGCTTAATAAGGAGAATGCTTTGCTTATATTAGGGAGAGGATCAAGAAGCATTATTTGGGATCTGACTGGAGCATATTGCTCATTCAGGCCTTTCAGGAATCTGATTACATAACTCTGGTCCCTATAGCCTCTCACTAAGGGAATTACTCCACAAGAACATTGGACGGAACACTTACAATTAGGGATATGCATGAATGTTTCAATTTTTTCCCAAAGACTCTTCAATTCACTAAAGTATTCAGAAATTGTGAGGTTGCCTTGATTCAAATAATATAAGTCATGTAGTAGTTCTGAGATTCTGAACATATCACCTTGTGAGAACCTATCTTGTAGGTCCTTCCAAACCTCAGCAGCTGAATCAATCCACAATATTGAATTGACGATGGATTCTTCCACTGAGCGTTGTAACCATGACAGAACCATATTGTTGCATCTCTTCCATGAACCGTGCAAGGGGTCATCTGGTGGTGGTTGTTTCAGGGTTCCAATGATGAACTTTAATTTGTTCTTGGTGTCGAGGGTGAGCTTCATGGCTCGAGCCCATGAATGGTAATTGGTTCCATTCAAGAGAGGTGTTACCAAAATTTGCGCAAGGCTTTCGGTTGGATGAAGGTAATAGGGATTGTTGCTTTGATCGACATGGTAATTTTGTGTAGCCATTGTTAATCTGTCGAGAATGAGAAATGGAGGAAATGAGGCTTTGGGAAGATGAATCAGAGCATTGAATGCAAAGCGGAAAGCAAAGAAGGAGAAGAAGAAAAGAAAACTTAGCAAATCTTTATTCAATCTTGGAGAGAGCCAATTACAGAACCATTGAAGGAGAAAGAAGATAAAAATAGAAATAACCAACTAACTAACGTACAATCCTATAAATAGAGAAAACTCTAACTAAACATAACAAATCGGGCCTAAGAAAGAAGAAGCCCAAAGAAATAAAACAGAAAGAAAAGAAAGAAAATAAAGAAAACGGACTTGAAGAAAAAGAAGCCCAATGACTAAACAAAAACCAGGAAATAGAAAAAGGGGAAAAGAAGGCCATTGAAGCTTGGAGCTTAAAGTACGAAAATAAGAAAGTTAACAATAATTTAAAGCCAACCAAAATATATTTTGAGGATAATAACACCTGACTGATTTTAAATTTTGATTATATATATATTCTTACCCAAACATATTTTATTACATTGTACAAATTTTTTAACATGAGCGATTTTCTCTCTCTAGAAATAGTAGCAAATAAAAAACACCCCAACTAACAAGTTATTGGTCTAATGGTGTAAGGTTCCGCTAGATTCCAAGATGCCCAAAAGATCATGAGTTCGATTCTTAGGAACAACACTTGTTGGGATGAATAACCACACACCCCGAAAAAGAAATTAGTTTCTTATCCAAAAGAGTGAAAAACACTTTTAATAATACCAAAAAAATAAACAAAAAACACCCTCAAGAGTATTCTCACATTAAAACCAAATAGAAAACTCACACAAGTTTTTACCAATAAAATCCCAGACAAATATATATAACTAAAAATGCTTATTGCATTTTAGTCCTCCATCTTTTATGATTTTGTGAATATAGCCCCTCAATTTTATTTGGATACATCCTCAACTTTTTAATCTATATATTATCTATATAACAAAAAAAGCTCCTTATTGACACATGTCACCATCTCTTTAACTTAAAGCTCATTGTCATGTCATCATTGACACATGTCACTATTTCCTTAACTTCCCCCCTCCAAAATGCCCACATATTCTTATAATGAACTCTCACACACTATATTCTTCTTCTACTATCTTAATATAAATATATGTGAGAATAAATTGTCCAAAGAATAGTCTATTTTCATCAAATTAATCTTTCATCTCTCTACTCTTATTTCATTTCCATTTACTTCTTAGTTTTCTTCTCTATTCTTATTTCAATTTACTTTTTAATCTTCTCTTCTTTTGAAACTCGCAAATTATTCTCCTACATTTTTTTCATTCTTATTAGATATGTCTAACATTTTCCATCATCAAACGAGGTATAATTTTCATCAAATTAATCTTTCATTTCTCTACTCTTATTTCATTTCAATTTACTTCTTAATTTTCTTCTCTATTCTTATTTCAATTTACTTCTTAATCTTCTCTTCTTTTGAAACTCACAAACTACTTTTCCTACATTTTTTTATTTTGATTAGACAGGTCTAATCTATTCCATCATCAAACGAGTTATGATTTTATAGTCATTTCACTTTTTTATTACTTCATCATTCATGAACTATCTACCGAAATGTTCATTGATAGATATAATTTTATTTCATATTTTACCAATCAAAGAGATAAAAGCTTTAAAAGCAAAAAAAAATTGATATAATTTTGAACATATTTTGATTCTTACAACTATAATTCGGGTTTATCCAAACTTACTAAAGTTCTAGATCCGATCCAAAACATGTTTCAGTGTTGAATCCATTTTCACCATCACGGATCCTCATAAGTCATTTTGTCATTTTTTGTTATGACTTTCTTCTATATTATTTGAAAGTTTCAAATTGTATAATTTTCATATTATGCATATTCAATTTCATATTATGTATAATTGATTATGATAATTAATTGATTTGATTTATATTTTGATTAAATTATTTATGATTCGCTAATTTAAGCCATGTTCATTATGGATATAAATTTGCATACCTGTAAATAATAAATTTGCGAAAACTTAATAATGAGGCTACAAATATATGGTCGAAACTGTCTTCCTCTTTTCAATTAGTCATATAATGAGTTATGATATTACAATTAATATGAAAATATGTTGATATTCTAACTCCCTTAAAAAATAACTCACAATGAATTTATTTCAAAATAATGATTTTAATACTAATTATTAAAAAAGATCTTAAAACGTTTGCAATTAATATTAACATATTCAATTTCATATTATGTATAATTGATTATGATAATTAATTGATTTGATTTATATTTTGATTAAATTATTTATGATTCGCTAATTTTAAGCACGCTCATTATGGATATAAATTTGCATAACTGTAAATAATAAATTTGCGAAAACTTAATAATGATGCTACACATATATGGTCGAAATTGTCTTCCTCTTTTCAATTAGTCATATAATGAGTTATGATATTACAATTAATAAGGAAATATGTTGATATTCTAACTCCCTTAAAAAATAACGGACAACGAATCTATTTCAAAATAATGATTTTAATACTAATTATTAAAAAAGATCTTAAAACGTTTGCAATTAATATTAACATATTAAATTTCATACTATGTATAATTGGTAATGATAATTAATTGATTTAATTTATATTTTGATTAAATTATTTATGATTTGCTAATTTTAATAATCAATGTTCATTATGAATATAAATTTGCATAACTGTGAATAATAAATTTGCAAAAACTTAATAATGAGCCTACAAATATATGGTCGAAAATATATTCATCTTTTCAATTAGTCATATAATGAGTTATGATATTACAATTAATAAGCAAATATGTTGATATTCTAACTCCCTTAAAGAATATTTGACAATGAATTTAATAATTTTAATATATACTAATTATTAAAAAAAGCTCATTATTGACACATGTCACCATCTCCTTAACTTAAGCTCACTGTCATGTCATTATGGATATAAACAATGCTCATTATGGTTATAAATTCAATCTTATTAAAATATTCTCAATTACTATCATCTAATTATTTTTAAATTTTAAAACGCTAAATAGGATATATAGTAATTGCACATTAAAATAGTAAATCTTAAAACATGCTCAATTAATATTATTTAATCACTTTTTAATACTTAAATAAGAGGAATCCATTGTTATTATTAATATAATAAGTTATGGTATTACAGTTATTAAGGAAAAATATATTGATATTCCACCTCGCTTAAAAAATAATAGACAGTGAACTTAGTTCAAAATAATCATTTATAATACTAATTATTTAAATAGATCTTAAAACGTTTTCAATTAATATTATTTAATTATTTTTAAAACTCAAATAGTTAGAATTCAATCTTATTAAAACATTCTCAATTAATATTATCTAATCATTTTCTTATTTTTAAAACGCTAAATAGGTTATGTCGTAATTATAAATTTAGATAATAGATCTTAAAATGTTCTCAATTAATATTTTAATCATTTTTTAAAACTTAAATAAGAGAAATATATTGTTACTGTTAATAGAATGAGTTATGATATTAATATATTAATAAGGAAATTTGTCAATGAATCTATTGTTACATCCAAAAATGCTGTACCCTGAATTGTAACCAAGTTCAGAAAGTTAACATTTCTGGACAGATTTGTTTAATTTAATTTATTTTTTTAACTACATTCGATGAAGATAACATTTCTTAATGAGATTCTTGTTTTGCCTTTATTATTTAGGGTGATTAACTATAAGATTTGAATATTGCAGATGTCGAGACGAGTCAGACAACATGTTGACCAAAATATTGATGATGATGTTCGGAGTCCTAGAGTGGAGGAGTCATGATCTACTCGAACAGATGATGCTTTAGAAGCATGGGCAGAGGCATCTAAAGCCAGTATGGAGGCTTCACTTTTGATGGCTGAAAAATATAGGGCAGAGGTAACTAGATCTTCTGATTTCTCTATTGCTAAATGCATGGGCACGTTGAATGAAATGGAGAATGTTAGTAGTAATGCATATTTTAAAGTCTTGGAGAAATTTCTTAGTGCTGATTGGAGGGAGATATTTCTCCATATGGCACCCCACAGGAGAAAAGATTGGGTGGGTAGTCTTTAACTAGTAGTTTGTTTGTGCATACCAGTGTTTTAAATTGTGGTCGCGATAGCGTTGCGGTTGCGGTTATTGCGACCATTGCGATGCGGATTGCGGCAATTGCGGTGTGAATTATTTTGTGAGAAAAAACATATTTTTGACATCGATGCGGTCTGATGCGGTTCCATTGCGGCCCGATGCGGTTCAAATGCGGTCTGATGCGGTTGCATCGCGGCCTGTTGCGGTCGCATCACTGTGAATCGGGATCACACCGCAATTGCGGTGTGATGCGGTTGCGGCGGCCACCGCAACCGCAATTGTGATTTAACCTTGCTTAACACAGCGAGCTCCGGCTCGAAAACAACAAGCAAGGGATTGAGCTGAAAAAAAGAAAGCCTAAACTCCTTACTCTACTTCACCCCTCTCCTTCGCTTCTTCAGAAGTGGCGAACCAATCAGCCGCTAAACGATCGGACCAGACAGGTGCAGCCTTGAGAAGTGAACTTCCGCCCTTAGGTGTGGTTGATTCGGGTAACCTTGTGGTTTCATCCCAGGTTACTGATGCGGTCCGCAATTTGATACACTGGTGCATACTTGTCTTCTTGGATAGTTTGCCATTGTATTTTGTTGCATGACTATTTCGACCTTAGAAACTATTTTGACCCCAATTACCTTAATTTTAGTAGGTATTCATCTGCACTAGTTTCTATTACATTCAATATAATTAACTTCTTTGTTTTGCTCTTATTCTAAAAACTTGTTTTTCTTTAAGATTAAAATTTCAAACAATGACAAATTCTCCAGCGTTGTCAAATGTAAAATGATGGAGTGGTTAAATTAAAAATTTATAAAGAAATATTATAATCATGAAGTGCAAGGACAATTACAACATATAAAGAGATATGATTACTTTCACTAGGGCAACACTTTCATCCTATTGTCTTTTACTACCCTACTAATTTGCGTGCACGCTGGTTGGCACCTTTAACTCGAGAGTTCATCTCATCCACATCCGCGTCAAGATGGTCAAGAGCTTTGTTTTGCCTGAAATTTACCGTAATATATATGGAACATTAGTGAATCAAATGGAGCTCTCACATAACACAATTAAAGAGAAGGGAATTATTAAAACATTCAGTTCTTTGAGTTAAAATTCATTAGCTTAGTCATTGTTTATTCTTCATAGTTCCTATCTGCTTGTCTACTCTACAAAAAAGAGTTACTAGCAACAATAGTGTAATGCAAATTAAACATTACTCTGGGTAATATTATTAGAGTATAACAAAAAAAATTATTTACCTGTCAAGTTCACTTCCCATATTAACTGCCATGCCCTTCAAATCGCCCAAGATATCACTCAGGTCTGTGAGTGCATCATCTTGTTTGGCTTTCTCAACCTGGTTTAGTAACATCATGACATTAGATAACCTAATGAAAATGTTGCTTGGTAAACCGATATTTCATAGACTTAAAAAAACACATACATCAATTTTCTGATAGGCATTGGCTGATTCATTAGGAGGTGTAGTAGGAGCAGAACGCCCCTTAGGCAGAGGAGCTAACCCCAACTTTTCCCTGTCTTCCTTACTTCCTATATTCTTCTTGGATGCCTTATCTGTTCAGACACCATATTCCATTGTATTATTTTATGTTGCCTAGTTTATGGAAAATAACCAAGATGCTAGGACATAACATAATAATGAAGGATTGGAAGAAAACCTGCTGTGATTACAGGGCCTTGAATTTCGCGGGTCTTCTTTGGCTTCCATGGCATAGAGAACATGCCCCCAAGATTGTTCAGGAGTTTTTCACCCTGATAATCATCAGAATATACATTTTAGAATTGTATGACCAGAAAACTAGGAAACAAATTCAAGTGGAATCGTGGTATTCATTTTCAAGTGCATTTTTTCTTCTTAATTTGATTCCTTCTTCAAAGGGTCTCATATCTATGATATAATAAGTCCAGCATGATATATATTATTATAAAGTTGAAAATAATTAAAGGTATTCCGTAATGTTATTTGCATACCAATATTTGTACTCTAGTTAATGATAACTAAATAAGTAACCAACAAGGTGTATCAATTGGTTATCGGACTATTTTGTTGGTAATAAATTCTTCACCTTTTAACCAATCAATATATCTTGTTAATTGATACTTAAGACGTTATTAACCTGCATAAAGATGATATGCAGATTTTGCTCTGCAAGAATTATGAAATTAGTTAATATTACCATAGGCTGCTAGCCACATAAAATCTTTTCCTTAGATTTCAAGATATCACTCAAAATCATCCAATCTAGAACAAGAAGTTCTAAAGGGGAAATAAATCAGATATGCATACCTTACTCAAATCTTTTTCTGTTTCAACAATCATATTGTGAGTCCTTGTTATCTGCTCACCCTGCTGGTGCAACATATCAATGGTCTTTGTGGCATCCTCTCTGATGTTCTCAGCAATCCTCAGGCAATTGTTAACACTATTTGTTGTCTCCTCAGACTTGTACACTGCATAGTTTTCTAGCTCCTGAACACTTTGGTTCTCTAGCCCTCCGGAGTCACGGAAACCGTTTTTATACCTGTCTTTTGAACTGACTGATGAGGATGCAGTGGATGAAGGCTTTCTCCCCCAATCATCATCATCATCATCATCATCAAAATAGTTTCCTTTAGATTTTGGTAGCACAACAGGTTCTGAAGCCGTTCGTCTATCTGGAGTAAGGGTTGTCATCTTTTCCGATTCATTGTCTGAACCAGAAGCAGGCTTTGAGGGTGGTGCTTTTCTGAACCCAAACATTTTCACATTCAGAACAATCAAGTGGTTTTAGAAAATGTATCACCTGGTGGAGGTGAACAAGTTAGTGAGTATGTATGGTGATTTAAATACCAAGAAACTGCATTGAGTTCATCACATGCAGACATATAATGTGTCATGAAAAACTAATCCAATACATGTTAGAATAAAAGATCAAACATATAGTGGAACAACAACCTCAAACACTCTTGTACATATACTACAGCACAAAACACCAACACAAGGATATGAAAAAAAATGACAATATGAGCACAGTAACACAATTTTTCATGAAGTTCATGTACATGTCTACCCCATAGGATCAAATAAGAGTTCTATCATTTAAATATCAAGTCTTGAACATTTTATATCACTTGTAAGCTTATTTCTATTTCTCATGTATTTTTATTTTCTTAATACACATGCATTACAAAAATCTTCAGGAAAACATAAGAACACTTTTGATGTTGAAAAACCATTTCCTTTCTACATCCTCTGTCACGGGTCATGATTCCAAGAATTTCTCAGTCTTTCAGACCATTAGTTTTATTCATAAATAAGATTTTTTTATTACTTTCTAACTTTCTTAAAATACTTGCCAAGCATACTCACCCAGGATAAAAGAATACACAACTAATCTTAGCCCGAATTCGAGTCAATTTTTTCAACAATACTAAAATGGAAAAATAGTTGATTTTTTGGGGAATATTCTGTGAAAGAAGGAATCTAGAATGTTATAAAAGATAATTTATACCGGGAACAAATAAACCAAGTTAACATTGAAGCTCAGCAAAAAATGAACCAAGTTAACATTTTGACCCATACGCAGAACAACCACTCGATAACAACTAAATAAGACAATTTACATCAGGAACAAATAAAAGAATTGGAGTGAAAATTTGGGAAACTAAATTAATGAGAGTCATGCATGTCAAAAAAATGGCTCCTTTACTTGGAGGGAAAGTTAACGATAAACTAAACAACACTAGTTATTCTATGAATCAAAATGCTCATGTTTCATATGAAATAGTTAGAAAGTGTCAGAACAATGCAATAAGAAAACTCATGATAAAAAAGCAAGACAGAAAAAAAATTCAAACCCATGAAGTAGAATATAAAAAAAAGGTGAGAAACTTAAATGGGTACCAAAATATGGGGAGAACCAAAACCTGGGAATGGGTTTGTTTTAATGTGAAGTAGAGGTAATAATAAGTAACAAAGAAAGAAATGATTGAAACAGAATACAAGAGAATGTATTGTCTCTGTTTAATTGAAAAAAAATATGAAATGGATGGAAGGTGTCGCGAGAAAACAGAGACCTCTGTTCTATTCCAACCATACACATTCATTGACAATTTTAGACGTTATGTTGAGCATTAGAAAACTGTGTTGAGTATGTTCTTTTTCCATTATCTTAGAAAAACATTATAGATGATTGGTAACATAGGAAATGAGGAGAAACGAGAATTTCAACTAATAAAGTATATAAGGATAAATAATTTAAGAGTGTAATATTTGTGCATTATTAATGTGAAGATTTATATACAATATGATATCTTCTACATTTTTAATACCTATATTTAAAAGTCAATTTTGATTGAATGTGAGTGATGAATGATAAATAATATATTGACAATATATAAAACTCTTGGGATAATACATACATTTTTTTCTCATAATTTAATTGGAATATATCATAAATATATTTTTATGTTATCAAATGTTAAGGGCCTTAAATATTTTATGTACCAAAAAGTAAAGTGCCTCATTTCTATAAAAAAAAGTTAATGGCCTAATATGAAAGTCTTCGACCAAAATTCTACGGGCTTTAAGTTTGGACCTAGCGCAAAGATATATTAATTGGGTTTTCACTTTTGATATTCGTAACTGCTTTCTATTTTAAAAACCATTTTTTACACACAATGTTTAAGATTACTCCAACTATAACAAATCCTAAAACACCTTACCTTGTGATCCATGAACACGTTCATGCAAGGAGAAACTTTCTTGTTCTTGTACAAACTTCTTCACGAAAGTGTACTGTATATAAGTTCATGGAATCTAGAAGAAGTACATAAAGGAAGAACTTTTTTCTTCTTGCTTGACCTTGTTTACTAAAGAAAGGCATGAACTAAATATTAATATAATTCATCTAAATTATAATGTTATATGCAATAGGGGTGTCACAAGTCGTTTAATCTCTTTTGAGTTGATATAATTTATTTTAACAAAGCCTTTTTCCTTTACAGCAAAACTTTGACATCATGTTTAAAGATTCTAGCAATTTACTAACTATATCGGATCTTATTGGTAAATGAATTATACTTTTATTTACATTTAGAGAACATTCCAAAGATCTAGAACAAAACGTAAAATTTGAACCAATGCTTATGCGAGGCAATCTCTTATATATTAAAAGGCAGAACTATAAAAAAAATTTGGTCATGCCCGCCCATTCTTTTTATCTCTTCAATATTAAAAAAAATCGAGTTGAAATCCTCTTGGAGAGTCCAACATTGGAATATGAAGTATATGAAAGTTTGACAATTTTTAAAATTATTTATTTAAAGATAATTTAAAATCTAAATTGTTACAAATTTATCTATATCATGTGTCACTATCTTCATATAGTATAATTCCCTCACCCTTGAGTATCTTGATTCATGTGATTCAAGACTTGCTATTAAATACCAATCACATACCTAACATTTTTTTTGGTTACAAAATCCCAGACCCAACAACATAAGACTACTAATCTCCTATACACTTGTACTTAAACCAAAATCACCCAACACCCAATTATGACATAAGGAAACATTGATATGTCATTCTAAGTCATCCATCAATAATCTAAGGCATGCTTGCCTTTAAAAGTGGATAACATCCCCTCCCTAACAACTTAACCATCGTTGGTTTCATCTTTGGAGGGTCAAGATTATCTATATGTGATTTCTCTTTTATTGTCCTGAGTGAATTGTCCACATGCACTAATGGAGCTATCCAATTATTCTTTTTAAGTCTCTTACTTTTCATAGTAAGTCATGTATCATGGAATCCTCCATCTTCCTCTTATTTTACTCAAAACATCAAATGTTAAATTAAACAAACATACGTTTGTTGAAAAAGAATCTTCATCTACTCGGGGTTTTACTATTGATTGTTAACTCAATATACATAGAGAGAAAAATGAATACAATTATAGTGTAACAATTTTTTCCATTGTTATTGTATCATTCACTATTCATTTTTAGTCATCGTTGACTTTTACATAGCATAAATAATATATTAATTATATAAATCTTTACAATAACATATCATAAATATTACATTGTATTTTATAAGCTTTCATGGGTTGATATCTTTCTTGCCCAAAAACCTTGCTAGTTTGCTAGAACTCACTTGATCACGAATCCCAAAACAAATATGACATGGAATGTTTTTATTGCCTACCATTATATTCCTAAAAAAGGATAACATAAAAGAATGATTGATAGTTTGGAACCTCATTCTTTTTTAATAAAAAGTTGTTTTATCCAAGTCACTTTGAGATGAACCGCACACTATGGCTATCACTTATCTAGAGTACTCTCTCCAGACCCAACAGACACCTCACTTTTCAATTAGGAAAATAAAGTTTAGATCACTAAGCTCACTTTATGGTTTGTTTTTTAAGTGGTATCTAGATCCTTTGCTTGCAAAATGTTCAAACTAAATTTCTTTTTGTGTCTCCTTTCACTTCTGTGGCTCTTGGTTAGTTGCATAAGAGTGGCCCAGAGTTTGGTTTATTTGCACCAAAACCAATCAACATCCATCTAAAGAAAATTAGACCCGAAAAAAAAAGAAACAATGATCCCAATGCTTATGATAGACCTATAAAGCCGTGGCATGATGTATTGTTCCAAGAAACTACTACAATATATATATATATATATATATATATATATATATATATAATGTATGTATTATCAATCTAATCTAAGAGTTTTATACATTGTTACTTTATTATTCACTGTTCATTTTTAATTATAGTTGACTCTTCAAAATAAGTAATACAAATAAATGATGAATGATTTACTGACTGTGTAAAAATCTATACATATATGTATAAAGAAAGTGACTCATGTGGTAACAATGCGTTATTGTGAGAAATGAGAACAATTAATATGAATCATTTGATATTATTTAAATGGTCAAAATTAAAAATATATACACATAATTATCATAAGATCAATAAATAACTTTTAATTGTAATTATTCATAATTGGTTGCAAGCCAAAAACTATTATCACTTTAGTGTATATATTCCTCCACCCTCACCTCAATATCTTAGCATGCCTATCATAACTTTTTCTTTATGAAAGTAAAACCTATAAGCTTCACCACCTAGCTAGCATTGATCCCAATGAAGATACTATATTAGTAGTGTTGTTTTTGTGATTCCATATACTCCATTTTTTTAAGTGTAAGTAGTCATTCATAATGTCCCACATATTTCAGACCCAATCCAGGAAAAAATTGGACCATGAAAAGATTCTTTTATTAAAATAAATCATTAGAAACATATAATGTTTT
This sequence comes from Lupinus angustifolius, assembly GCF_001865875.1. Taxonomy (NCBI): domain Eukaryota; kingdom Viridiplantae; phylum Streptophyta; class Magnoliopsida; order Fabales; family Fabaceae; genus Lupinus; species Lupinus angustifolius. The sequence goes on along the minus strand of NC_032019.1, from coordinate 7,666,322 downwards.
AACACTAATCTCTAAAATAGCAAAATAACAACAATGATTGATAAAATTAGTTGTAAAACAAAATTTGACAAGAAATAAAATTAGAGATTTAAGTATAAGTAGTAATATTTTTCTAGCCCGTTTTCATGTTAGGTATGATCTAGGCAATTGTGTACCCTACTTACCTTATTGGCCTAAACCTGAAAATGAAATGTATTGTACATGTGGAATTAGGATTCTATATCCTAAAAAATACACATACAAATTCTTTAGCTAATAACATTATACCCAATAATATAAAATTATTAGTTTTTATTTTTATGAATTTTTATTTTATACAAGTGTTACTTTTTAATTGGCTGTGGCAAAATTGAGGATAACTAATTTGTATTCTTGATGTGGAAGAAAAACAAGAGGAATTAAGAAAATGAAGGGAAAAGGTGTTTGAGTATATGTTTATTGATGCTCTAAAGGTATAAGTCAAAGGAGTTTTGATTTGACTATGTCTCCAATAAATTGGGTTTTACTATCCAATGCCCTAAGGGCATTGTTTAAACAACCCAAAAGGAAAATCAATATTAAAAAGTGGTATATTTAACGAAGTTTTTTTTTACATTTATATATTGATCTTCCACTCTTCTTTTTTTTCATGGAACAACACCTTCACCAACTCCATGGCCATTTTTTAATTCTACATTCTTAAATGTCTCTATAGTAATGAACCTCACCACCTTGTGGTTTTATTGATGCTTATTACAAGTTAAACCAAACAAAATTCTGTACTCATTTCTGTCCAAGGTTAATGCAAGATTTTCTTGGAGATCATTTTGTTCAAAATTCACATATGTTTGCATCAATGTATTCCTCTCCATCTCTCGACTCATTGTAGGTAAATTTTAGCCAATTTCCTTGTCCTTGTTGTTCCTGGCTGTTCATTTGGTTATAGTTGTTGATGATCAAACTAGTAACATAGAGTTTGATTCTCATATAGACAAAAAAAATCAAGAATTTGATTACTGAGAATGACACTTATTGGGAGGGATGACTATACACCCAAAAAAAAATTAATTACTCATTAAAAGTGAGAGATATCCTTAGTTATAAAAAAACTAGAAAGATAGAGCTGTTGTTCCTGTTTTTTGACCTGAATTGAATTTCCAAGGCTTGGCTAAAGTCTGAGTTTCAAACAGATATAATCATCACATTTCAAAATTTTATGAGCATCTTAAAACCCTTCAACTTATTCAATTGATTCCTTATGTTGATTGTTGTTATTCTTGCATCTAGTGAACACCAATATTGTTTGGCTCATCTTTGCGACAATACTATTTTTTGTACTTATTGTGTGACTGAATACTATTTTGTATAGTATAGGCAAATAAACCAAAAATATAATATAACTACTTTTTATGCTATTTCATTTTTAATTGTATCAAACCATATAATCGAAATAAAATTTCTTCCACAGTTTTCTGATTTAGGTTTATATAAACCTATGTGTGGTTATTTAGATAGGTGTGGTGTTATTTTTCAATCATGTGCAATAATAGTAGCTGATTTCTTAGGTGCATTATATTCTAACTTCCCAATTACAAGTTAGTTCAATGGAAGTGAATTACTTTATTAACTCTCTCTGATTAAATATATATTAATTTTGTCCATCTATTATGTCATCATATACTGATTTTTTTGAGAAATAATAACTTTTAGAAGTTGTGGATGTAGTTTAATATTTCTTTGTGAAATATAGAAAATATATAGAAATCGGGTTGGCCATTACCAACTTTTGGGCATTATTTCACATGTAGAGTAGTTAGAAGGCGTGATACTTCAATCTGACTTCTATGTCGATTTTTTAAACACTAAGAAATTGTGAAAGTAGATAGACATTTTAGTATATACATACAAAATAGTCAGAAGTCGTGAACCCATAGATAGACTTCTAAGAAATTTAAAAAACTGATATATTAATCAACATTGGGAAGTCGTGAATCCATTCTCTATTCCATGACTTCTAAGCATGAAATATTCAACAATGACAAGTTTTCTCCCTATTCAACAACTTATATATTTAACATAACTCATGTATAGATGTCGTACATAAGCAACACAATTTCCTAATTTTATCAAACAGTTACCGGTATCCAAACTTTTTAATCCAACAATATATATTTAGTTCGGAAGTTTGAATGCATCCATTTTTAACTTACTTTTATTAATTCCTCTAGAACTAATTAGAGAAAAAAACACTACAGAAAGTTTCAATCCTCTCAAATTTTAATTTTAATACTAAGCATATCTATTTCTACCCTTAAATAATTTATTTATTAATGATATACTAAATCAAATTTTGATCAAAAATTAGAATAAAAAATGTTTCACATCCCTTACATAATTTCTCTATATTTTCTAGTTAAGTATTGATAATATTCAGATGAGGGTGAAACATACCGATAATACATATGAAGAGATAAAGAACGAAAAATAGTATGTAAAGAAAAGCAACTAAGTTTTCTTCCTCAAATTTTTATTTCATTATATTATATTCTTTCAATAATGTTTTAAATTATATTCTACCATTACAATTATAATTTTAATTTTAATGGCAATATTATACAGTTTTATAAGCCTCAATAACAATATTCTGCAATAATAATTGTGATGGCAACAACCATTTTTTTACTCAATTGCAATAAATGCAAAGCAGCTCACACAGGACCAATAGTAGTGATTGAAATAGAAAACTCTTATTCTAAATCATGCAGAGTATAAATTGAATATATCAAGTTAACTAAAAAATTAAAACTAAAAAATTGAAATATTAAAAAAAAATCTTCTGTTTTTCCTTTATTATTATTATTGTTAGACATAATGTGAGATATGATTTATTAGAACGGAGATTATTTGTCCCATTTTTTATATTTTATTATAATTAAAAAGTGTTATTTAATTAAAAATAAAAAAATATAAAATATTTTTTTTATATTATTTAGTAGAATGTGATTGGGTTAGGACATTAGTACTGATTTATGACCGCAAATATTTATTCAAGTGATAGAGAATTTACTGTAACAGTTAAGTAGCTTTAGATTTGGGATTAGAATTCTGTCTGGGCACCAAACGACATTGCATTAAAGCAATTATATTAGTGCATTAGGACATTGCATTAAAGCAATTATACTATATTTAATACTTATACCGAAAATGTAAATATTTTTTATAATATACACTATTGACTATTAAATACAAGTAATATAAATCAATGGTAAATAATGTATTTATATTATAAAAAAATTATATTGCATAGATTTTAAATTCTTATATCAGTGTATTCCACTATGGGCTTATTTTTTTTGTACCCTTGTGAATTGTTTAGAGTTGAAGTACCCAAATCTAAAACACTGTGTTATCAAAATCAATTTCCGTAATGGTAGGCCAGCCACTGAAAAATCTATCTCGTTGTTGAAAAGTTTCATTCATCAATGGATGTTATTAAATATTAACTCAAACAAAGCATGAATTATTCCAACCACTCACTTTCCTTCAAGTATGTAACGTGTTCTATTTTTCATTTCACTTCTCGTTTTATGATAAAACGAGATGTCTTCGCAAAAACAGGAAAAACGTCATTAATAAAAGATCGTACAATACAAAATACTTGTTTACACTACTTTAAAAAAAATCTATATTATTTTGAATTTTTACTAGAATACTAAACAACCTTTATATCATAAACTCCCATCATTTTTTTTATGAGCAATGGAGAAAGAATATTGAAGATTTCCGAATTTGAACTTAGGGGCTCACATTTTATGTCGACTCTACTATTCATAATCTAACTTTCTAACCACTTAGGTAGTATAAATATTGCTTCGTCTTAAGTATTGCATCAAGTTCTACTCTTGGATGAGAAAAAACCTCTTTTGAAAGAGCAAGTGATAACATACTAAGGACATTATAAACTAAAATAAGATTGTCTCCCATAAATAATACTTATTAGAAAAAAATTATACTATTTTTTTTGGTTCTTTATCAATTTTGATACATATCTTATTCTTATTGTGATACTATACATACGAAAAAACATTACATTTTTTACAACATTAAAAGTTAACTTTCTTGTATGTGTTCTTCCTTTTCATTTTGGAATTTTGTAATGCATGCACAAAAACAGATTTAATGATTTCATAAAAGCAAATTTTCATTTAAAAACAAAGTAAAGAATATTGCAAACATGAAAAATGCTTTATTATATAATAAAACTTTCCTTTAGATACAATGAATATGTAGTTAGATGGGAAATTCAACACAATAACAATGAAAACTCTAACAGATTATATGCAACGGATAATAATTTTCCCAACTTGTTGAAATCCATTTCATAAAAGCAAATTTTCATGAATATTGCAAACATGAAAAATGCTTTATTATATAATAAAACTTTCCTTTAGATACAATGAATATGTAGTTAGATGAGAAATTCAACACAATAACAATGAAAACTCTAACAGATTATATGCAACGGATAATAATTTCCCCAACTTGTTGAAATCTATGAGGAACAATATCAAATAATGTAGTAACACACAAGGGACACCAAAATTTTAACGTGAAAACCTTCCCAATGTGAAAAATAAAAACCACGGGCACAAGTCAGTCAATCAAGCTCCACTATAATCAAAGTATGAATACAAGAGTATCTCCAAAGTACAGCACAAAACATGCTCAACATTACGACATACAATACATCAACAAGCTTGAAAAAGAGAACAAGAAAAACCAGAAAAACAGTTGTTGTAATAGCTCGATTTCTACTACCTCGGACGTTGTCTCACCGATCCAACCGTTCAGAATAAAGTACTATAGGTTGTGAACTGCTGTCCAAATTTCAGCTCGATCCAACAGTGAACGAAGACACAATCGTGAATTTCCCACGGCTGCTCGGAGTTCCTGCGGGTTGAGTTTTCTTATCTTCTCTCACACTTTTCAATTGCCTCTTTTTGCATAAATTGCCTACACACCTTTGCCACATCTAACTCATATCTATTAGGTTAAGTGGGATAAGTGAATTTTTCCCAACTGGGTCTTTCTCCATATAGGAAAGGAGCCCAAACCCAACATATCTCACCCTCACAACTATGCGGAGAGAATCGCTAAACCGACAATCTCACAACAAGTTTCAAACTTCCACCTTGATAAGGCCTTAGTCCTCATATCCACACCATTATCATCTGCATGAATCTTAGCGAATTCCAGCAACCTAGCATCCAAAACATCACGTATCCAATGATACCTCACATCAATGTGTTTGGTCCTAGAATGAAAAGTTGAATTATTCCTAAGATGAATGACATTTTGACTATCATAAAATAACAAGTATTTGTCTTGGACAAAACTAAGCTCCTGCAAGAATTTCTTCACCCAAATCAACTCTTTGTATGTTTTTGTAATGGCAATGAACTCTGCCCCAGTAGTGGACAATGCAACACACTTTCGCAACCTGGATTGCCATGCTACAACTCCCCGTGTAAACTTAATCAAGTAACCTGAAGTGGACTTTCTAGAATCAATGTCTCCAGCCATATCAGAATCAGTATAGCCCACAAGAGTAGGATTATCACCTCCAAAACAAAGCCTTAGACTAGCAGTACCACAAAGATACCTCAAAATCCATTTCACAACATTCCAATGCTCTCTACTTGGATTTGACATAAATCTACTAACTGTACCAACAACATGTGCAATATCAGGTCTTGTACACGCTATTGCATACATCAAACTTTCCACAGCAGATGCATAAGGAACTCGTAACATATCTGATTTTTTAGCTTCATTTGAAGGGCATTGTTTAACACTCAACATAGAAGGAGTAGCAAGAGGAGTGCTTACTGCCTTAACATTTTCCATCTGGAACTTCTGTAACACTCTCTTAATATAGTGCTCCTCTGATAGCCAAAGTTTCTTTTCTTGCATATCTTGCATGATTCTTATACCAAGAATCTGCTTAGCAGCTCCCATATCTTTCATGGCAATGACTTGCCTAGTTGCTTCTTTAACCTGTCAATTATGGAAATATTTTTCTCAACAATAAGCAAGTCATCAACATACAATAACAGAATGATAAAATCACCATCAACAAACTTTCTAATGAAGACACAATGATCAGAAGTAGTCTTCTTGTAGCCTTGCTCACACATAACAGACTCAAACTTCTTATGCCATTGTTATGGAGCCTACTTCAAACCATACAGACTCTTTCTCAGCCTACACATATAGTCTTCTTTCCATTCTACAAGAAAACCATTAGGTTATTTCATATAAATCTCTTCCTTCAAATTACCATGAAGGAAAGCAGTTTTTACATCAATTTGCTCTACCTCCAAATCAAGAGTAGCAGTCAAACTCAATACAATTCTAATGGATGACATTTCACCACAGGAGAAAAAATCTCACTAAAATCAACACCCTTTCTCTATCTAAAACCTTTAACCACCAATCTGGCTTTATACCTTGGAGATGTAAAATTACTTTCTTGCTTCACCTTGTAAATCCACCTGTTTTCCAAAACCTTCTTCCTTCTTGGCAATTTGACCAAATCAAAAGTGTGATTATCATGTAAGGAGTTCATTTCGTCTTGCATTGCATCCAACCACTTCTTCTTTTCTTCATTCTCCATGGCCTCATGATAATATTCAGGTTCTCCTCCGTCTGTCACATTGACATAGTCATCAGAAGGGTGTCTGGTAGATGGTTTCCTCTGCCTATTAGACATCTGAAGTTGAACTTGAGGTGGTTCAGGAGCATCACCAAGATTCTCATCTTGTGACATCTCATGTTCATCTTCACCAATATCAATGGGAAAATCTAAATCATCTCCAAGTTATTGATCACCAACATAATCATATTGTTCACCATTTTGAATGTTATTCTAAACTATATGCAAATCATGTATAGGCGTCCAAAATTGATCAATATCAGACAATCTACTATCTTCCTCGGGTGTACTCTTCTTCATCTTGCCAATGTCTTCAATGGTTTGATATTCCATGAACTTCACATCACGGCTTCTAAAATCCTTTTTCTCAACAAGATCATATAACCTGTAGCCAAATTCATCTTCACCATAACCGATAAAGATGCATTGCCTTGTCTTCGCATCCAATTTGGACCTTTCATCCTTTGGAACATGCACAAATTTCTTGCAACCGAGGACTCGCAAATGATCATACTTGACATTTTTGCCAAACCAAATCTTGTCTGGCACCTCAACATTCAGAGCAACTGCAGGACTAAGATTAATAACATGCATTGTTGTGTACAAAGCCTCACCCCAGAAATGTTTAGGTAATTTGGCTTCATAAAGCATGCACCTAACTCTTTCAACCAAAGTTTTGTTTATCCTCTCCGCTAAGTCATTAAAATGAGGAGTCTTAGGAGAAGTCTTTTCATGTCTAATACCTTTCTGCTTTTAGTAAATATCAAACGGTCCATAATACTCACCATCATTGTCAGTACGAACGCATTTCAGTTTCTTGCCAGAATGTCTCTCAACCAAAACATGGAATTGTTTGATCTTTCCAAGCACTTGGTCCTTTGTCTTCAAAGCATAGACCCAAAGATCATCAATAAAAGTAACATAGTAAAGTACACCACGAAATGACTTTACCTTCAATGGACCACAAACATCAGAATGCAGCAATTCAAGCAACTTTGACTTCCTTGAGGGAAAATGCTTCTTAAAGGATACCCTGGTCTACTTACCAGCCATGCAAAGAAAATATTTCTCAAACTTTGCACTCTTTAATCCTGGAACTACATCATTTTTGGCTAAACAATTCAATCATTTTTCACTAATATGACTAAGTCTGAGGTGCCACAAAGAAGTCTCCATATCCATGACATTCACACTTTGTTTAGCAACCAAAGCTTTTGTCCAATATAGTTTAGAAATTTTCTCCCCTCTGGCCACAACCAAGTTACCGATAGTGAGTTTCCATTTTCCAGAACCAAAGTGATTATCATAACCACCATCATCAAGCATATGCATAGAGATCAAATTAAAACAAACGTCTAAAACATGTTTAACTCCTCTCAGCAACAACTGCACTCCCATGTTGGTATGTAAACAAATATCACAAATACCAACTACCTTTGACACACCAACATCACTCATCTTCAACACTCCAAAATCACCAGAAGTGTAAGATGTGAAGAACTCCTTCCTTGGTGTAACATGCAGTGTAGCACCACTATCAATTATCCACATACTCTCATCTGATATAAGATTAAGCAAATCACGGTCACGAGGAATAATAAGACTGTCACAAGTGGCAGTGTAGCACCATGATTCTTCTCGTTCTGCTTGCCCTTCTTGTCTTTTTTCTCCCCTTTTCATTGTAAACAATTCTTCTGTATGTGACCTGCTTTGTGACAATAGTGGCACTCCACGTTCTTGTATCTGGACTTGGACTTAATTCTTCCATTTTCTCTATCACCTTTTGGTTCCTTTCTATGACTTATCCACCTGTTTTCAGTGATAAACACCTCAGAATGAGATGAAGTATCATGTGTCTTCCTTCTCATTAACTCATTAAGAATACTTCCTGTTATACTCTCCAAAGAGACAATACCATCAGGGGCTGAATTTGTAATTGAAACTCGAAATGTTTCCAAAGAATCTGGTAGAGTATTCAGTACCCATACTCTCAACACTTCATCATCAAACCTGATACCCATTCCTGATAATTGATCAAGGACCCCTTGAAAATCATTCAAGTGATCTGAAATAGAAGCTCCCTCCTTGTACCTTAAATTCATCAAGGAATTCAACAAATATAATTTATTACTCCCTGATTTTGAAGCATATAAAGATTCAATTTTCTTCCATAAAGATTTTGCATTTTCCTCATTAGTAATGTGATTGTAGACATTGTCTTCTACATATTGCCGAATGAAATCACAAACTTGTTGATGTTGAAACCTCCAATCTTCATCAGACTTGGACTCTGGCTTCTTAATAGCAAACACAGAAATATGCAAATTCTTCACAAATAATAAATCTTTCATTTTTTCTTTCCATAAGTGATAGTTAGTGTCATTCAAACATATCATTCTATGTGTATTTGTCTATATCATTCAAGCAAGTCAAATAACTAATCCCCAAAGAGCTCTAATATCACTATGATGGGAAATTCAACACATTAACAATGAAAACTCTAATAGAGTATATGCAGCGGATAATAATTTCCCCAACTTGCTAGAATCTATGAGGAGCAATATCAAATAATGCAGTAACACACAAGGGACACCAGAATTTTAACGTGGAAAACCTTCCCAATGTGAGAGTAAAAACCATGGGCACAAGCCAGTCAATCAAGCTTCACTATAATCAAAATAGGAATACAAGAGTGTTCCAAAATACAGCACAAAACATACTCAACAATACGGCATACAACAGAGCAACAAGCTTGAAAATGAGAACAAGAAAAACCAGAAAAATAGCCGTTGTAACAGCTCGATTTCTACCACCTCGGGTCGTCTCACTAATCCAACCGTTTAGAATGAAGTGCTATAAGTTATGAACCTTCTATCCAAATTTCAGCTCGATCCAACGGTGAACGAAGACACAGTCGCGAATTTCCCACGGCTGCTCGGAGTTCCTGCGGGTTGAGTTTTCTTATCTTCTCTTACACTTTTCAATTGTCTCTTTTTGCATAAATTGCCTACACACTATTGCTACATCTAACTCTTATCTATTAGATTAAGTGAGACAAGTAGACTTTTTCCAAATGGGTCTTTCTCCATATAGGAAGGGAGGTTAAACCCAACAGTTATTCTATCTATCAGTTACATATTTTTTATATTTAGAATTATGAATATAAGTTAAAAATAGTTAAACGATATAGAGAGTTTAATACAGTTTCACTGAAATAACTCATTATTAGTCCAGCTTTGAAACTAATAATAAAATATGGATGGAAAAGAGCAGTAGTAAATAAGAGTTTAGTTGAAAATAAAGTATAAACTTGTATGGAGGATCATTCTTACGTCTTTGTCAGGCTATCCCTCACCATTTGAACGTGAGATTTGGACATAGATTTAATGTCTCAAATCATTTTTCATTTCATGTTTTAGGTCAATCAAAATTATTATGTGAGTAAAAGAAAAAATTTAGAAATAAAATAATAAGAAAAGTAACATTTTGATTGACCCGAGACAAGAAATATGAGACATATAACCTCTAAGATTAACTTCTTTCACGATATTGTAATTACCCCTGCAAGTGTCCAACAAACACGTGTTAACAACCATTTTGATTTTTTCATGATAAAGACCATGAATAAGCATCATTAATGCAGTATACTTTATTGTGATTTTGTAACGTACATGTTTATTTATTTTTCAATCGTATCATGAATGGTATATATCTCACTTATAAAAAAAAGAATGGTATATATCTTTACTATGCCCAGAATTCTCAATTCTACAACTCACATTCCAATTTTGACTTAGTGTCACAAACTAGGGGTGAGATTGGAAGGATTAAGTTTGTCTCTTACCTGATTTGACTTCAAATGTTGACTAAGACAACCTTCGAACTCGACCATAGACTCAATAATTAAATATAATGCATATCTCTTTTAGATAAAGTCTTCTCAATATTTTACTTCTTATTATAGATATGTAGCTTAACATATGAAATTATGTATGTATATATTGTTAATCATGTATCTATGATGAAAAATAGAGAATCAATAATACGTTCGACAAAAGAGATGTCATTATTCTATACACAATTGAATAGAAAATATATCAATATGATAAGTAAGTGATCATATGACGGGTTAAGTCGAGTTATGTTGGTCCTCTACCCAGTCCTAAATATTGTCTTAGTCTAATTTTTGAATCAAAATTCAGCCTTAGACACAATGAAACCCAACCATATTTAGGCCTCGTCATAGTCGAACCAAATTGGATGAGTGGGTAGAGTAAAGATCTATAAGAGTTTTACATTTTCCATTTATTATTGATGGGCCTGGATAATATTCGATGGAACAAATGTTTATAGTTTAGATCTTTGCATGGATGAAACTCCCATAAGATATGTATAATTCGGCCATACCTTGTCTACTTTTTCATCATGTACCAATTTATTAAATAGAGGTGGTTAGTAATTGACTGACCTTTTTATTTATACCTTGTGAGGTGAGTTATTGTAAGTACCTTAGGGTTTGCCTATGAAAGGAGCCTTTGCACAACTTTGGAAAGACAAAAATAGTCCATAATTTTTACGGATCATTAATCCATACCTACTGAATTAGAAAAAATATCAAAAGCGAAAAAACAAAATAGAAGAGCACATTGATCCGAATTTAGTACAAATTTAAGTAAATAGAAAAATTGTAAATGAAAAACTTAGCAAAGGGGGACACAAGGTATGTGGAGTACCATAGTCCACAAACTTTTTATTTTTATTTTTAATAACATGAATAAACTTAAAGTATTTTTTTTTACAAGATTCTTACACCATCTAACATTTAATTTATTATTTTTATTTAAGATTTAGTGATTATTACTGCATAAAATGATGTACTAACAATATAATAAACTATCAATATATTGTTATTAAACTCTTTTATAAAATATATACTGGAGAAGTGAATAAAAGCTTCACAATGAAAGAGAATAACAACGGGGCCATACAATCATATGCTTTCTTTTATTTATTTTCTTTTTATTTGAAAAACGTGTGATATCTTTTTCGAACAATATAAATTTTTATATGAACCTTACATCAAATTTCATGATTTTTTAATTATCAATATCTTTCTTATAGTTTTGATGAACTAAAATGAAACTAAGAAAAAAGTCAGCGGAAAATTATGACTATTTTACACGTGATTATTCTCAATATTGACAAACAATCAATGACAGCATGACACTGCTTGTTCAAAAAATGGTTGAAAAAATATTGCTTAAGCAAAACAATTTTTTCGGTGAAGTAAACAAAACTAATTTTATTATTTTTATATAATTAAAATCAAGTCCTCGTTAACAGTAACACGGAAGGAAAATATCCAATTATTCATTCATGCGCGTGTCTTTGGAGCATTATTACGGTCGGGTCGGATCCTATTATTTTTGTGCCCATAGACAAAATATTAACCATCCCTATATTTATGGAAGTTTCTATCAGTAGGAAATTTTAAATCTTAAAAAACAAATGGGAGAGCAAATAATCAAATTTGCAAAAAAAATTGGTATTATCAAGAGTATCTCTATACTCTATAGGTAAAGAATTAATCATCTTTTGATATACGACTGTCCTTTTCAACGAGTATTACTCCTAAATATCAAACCTTTAACATTTTGATCATCCTAGGATTTAATCAGATACTATACATCAATACTTTGTGGTAATTTGGTAAAAGAATACAATTGAGTGATTGACCAGGATATTACAAGTTTGCTTATTTAAAAAATAAATTTATTATGATTGGATCAAGAATGCTCTATCTACTTTGTTAAAAACATGTTATTATTTTGTAGGCAAATTAAGAGGCAAATACTACAAACAAAAGTTACAGCTGAACATGTGAGGAGTTGAAAATATAATATTGTTTTCTCTTTTTTTTTTACCCAAACTCGATTTTAAATCTAATGAAATTTAACCATATAGAATCCTACACACTTCTAAAGTGTGGGTACAAATTTATGGGGAGCCCTACTCTTATGAATTCTAGGCCATCACCCATATGGTTTAAACCCCTTTGGGCCAGCGGATTAAAGTTGAGCCACATTTTTCTAACTTATCTCATTTCATTTTCCTTTATTTTCTAAATCCTTTTACAATTTGTTTTCTTCCAACATCTCAGTCAAGTACAAACAATGTAGGACATTGGAAATTCTTTTACAATTTCTCTTATAAAGTCTATTATAGAAGCAAATATTTTAAATATATAAAAGTAAGTAAATATATATTTCCACCCATACATCATTTATCAATGAATGTGAACAATAATAGTTAGTTAATAATAATTTGTTAATCAATAATCTTCACTTTCTCTCTCCCTCCCTATTGTACTGTATATTGACGAGACAACGCTTTCAAAGTTGAAACTCTTCATATAGTACTAACTCATCCCTTCCTCCTCAAACACAGCACATAAACCCTAACTTTCTCCCTCCGCTCTCTCTTTCTCTCTCTATCTATCAATCTCTCTCCGCGTTTACACGAATTCAATCCAGTTTCAATAAACCAGATCGCACGAGTCCTCTTTCTACATATAATTCACTCACACACTCCATGTATGGAACAAGACAAAGACAAACCACTACAACCACCACCCCATCCTCCTGCAACAACCGCTGAGTTCGCCGGCGACTCGAGCTGGCCACTCGGCGCTGATGACTCGGACGGTTCTTATTTCTACTCCGTCGACAGGAACAGCAGCATACTCAGCGATTTCGGATGGAACCTCGAGCCGGTCCAGTCGAACCGGATCGGCTCAGACGGGGACGGATTGTGGGTTCCGGCTCACCCTGATCTGACCGGTTCAGTTGAACCTATCGGTACGGCGGCTGCGGTGGGGACTTCGTCGAGGTCGAATAACCAATCGGTGTCTACGAGCTCCAGCGAGGATCCGCCTGAGAAATCCACCGTCTCCGACGAGAAACCGCCGCTTGAGATTCCGTGAGTTGGTGAAAACGAATTATCACAACTTGCTTCGTTGCTTTCAACTTTGCTTTGCTTGTTTGCGTAACTGCGTGTATTGGTGTGTTTTTCCATGTAGTAAATCGTAAATAACTGAAACTATTGGGGGTAAAATTGGAATAAAAATAACTGAAATCCACATCAATGATGATCAACAAAATCAAGTTGGGGTTTGTTTTGTAGTGAATCTCATTCCATCCATTTATAATTCCTTTGGGTTCAGTGCACTTCCCTGTGTCCGTACAATCAGGAATCTTCCTAATTAGGGAGTGTTCTTATTTTATGGTAACTGCGTTTTTGCTTTTTCTGCAAATTTAGAAAATCGTGGGTTTAAAAATAAAAAATTAGATTTGTAGTGGTAAAAGGAAAATTTGCCTTTTGGGGTATTTGAAGTTTCACCGCACGAGCACCGCCGTTATTGTGGCGAGAATGGCGCGCTCAATGGCACACAATGCTTTTTTTTTTCTTCCACTGCTTTATTAGTTGAGTGATAATGATGATAATAATTTTGTGGTTTTCATTATTTACGTATTATTGTAATATTCCATAATAAGTTTAATGCATAGGGATTATGAAATGAATAAAGAGAATTTTATTTTTGTTAAAACAACCGTATTGTTTATTAAGAGAGAAAAATATAGTTAATTCATAATAGATATAAGTCAATATAAGTCTTGAAATAATAAGTCAATAATAGTTTTGAAAAAAAAGATTAAATAAAAAGAGAAGGACGGGAAGGACTGAAAGTTGTATAATTTAATTGAATAATAATGCCAAAAATAAAATTATAGGATATTAATCAAATTAATTTGGCCCCACTTTTCTTCCTTGTTTATTTTTTCTTTCTTAAATGAGGTATACTTTTGCAAATGCTGCTTTTGAGTTTTCGGCATTAATAACATTCTAACCACTTGCAGCTTTTTGTACAAGTATATTTATGTGGTCATTTTTACATTCTAATGAAAATAACAGAGTTTATACTTTTTAGGTATGATACTGATTCATTTCATACTATATGAGCATTGACTGTAACTGCCATTTTTTGCTAATAATTATTGGGCAAGCCTAAATTTGAATGCAAGTTACATGAGATAATGCCTCTTCCCGTAAATGAATTATTGCGTGTTCTTGTAATGAGGATAGTCTCTCCTCTCTCTTTTTTTGTGGCCCATTCTTAATGTTCCCTTTTCCTTATCTAATTAACAGAATATTAGTTTTCATTTAGGCCCCTTAGTTTATGTGTACGAAGGTTTTTTATGCCTTGGCTATTGAATGGTGGCTACTGGCTAGCATACAACATTTTCAATGTGGCATTTTTTAGTTTATCAGAAATATGTTCGCAGTTGGCTTTCTTTCTTTTCATTTTTTATACACAAAAATTGAATAATGCTGATTTATAATTCTGGGTTGGCCTAACCTAAAGTGAGGCTTGAAATTAACTAGCATCAAAGTATTTGATAATTTTAAACAGGGTTTAAAGGGCATTTCCTTTTCTTTTTAATATTCAGTATATTAGTTAATGATAACCTACAAAGTCTACTTTAGTTTGTCATCCACCTTAATATTTTAGAGCTACGCCAATTCACAATGACACTTGTAATAAATGATGATAATTGATTTTTTATTTATCTTCTATCTCATTCACTTAATATGTCGTACTCCATTCCCTTTATCCTAAGGAGCACATCTGTTGTCACAGTTTATATCACTTTATGTGTTATGGACTGTGATTGATAAGAAAAATACTTAAATTTATATATACGTAATCTCTTGCTGTTTTCAAATACAATAGTCTTGTGTTACTTGTGTATGATTGATAACTTCTAGCAATATATTTGTTTCTGGTTTAGGTTAATGGTTTATGAATTTAATATGTCTACGTAAG
The DNA here is from genome assembly GCF_001865875.1 of Lupinus angustifolius. Lineage (NCBI taxonomy): Eukaryota > Viridiplantae > Streptophyta > Magnoliopsida > Fabales > Fabaceae > Lupinus > Lupinus angustifolius. The sequence continues at coordinate 7,650,744 of NC_032019.1, read as the reverse complement.
TGTTTTTTACACTGTCAGCAAATTATACATCATTAATTTATTAACTATTATTAACTTTTAAACAAAAATAATACAAATCAGTAGATGACGAGAGATTTTAAACTAAATGTTTATCACATATTATGCAGGAGGAAGAGTAAGAAGAAAGGGCAGAAGCGTATAAGGCAGCCACGGTTTGCATTTATGACGAAGAGTGATGTTGATCATCTCGAGGATGGCTACAGATGGCGGAAGTATGGTCAAAAGGCAGTTAAAAATAGTCCATTCCCTAGGTTTATACATTCCTTCTCAATTCTCATCATCAATTTAACCTTTTATTATATTATTATTGAAAACTCTACCCCATTATAGGTTTTGTTAATTTGTCTTTTTAACAACTCAAAAGAGTAATTTTTTAAAAGAATTAAAAAATACTCTCTTAAATTATTGAATGTATTATCTTGTATTTTGTTTTTTTATTCCTTTCAATCACATATATTATTGTGTATTTCGCTGGCCAATTTTTCAACATGATAGCTCTCCAAAACCTATTTTTTTTTATAAATATTTTTCAACCTAGGATTTTGCTTGGAAAACAAAAGTATAGGGGAAAGGGGAGATGAAATATTTGAAAACGGACAATGTCCAGCTTGTTTGGTTTGCAAAAAAGTTTTGTTTTCTTTTTCTACATTTAGTAATACTTGTAAACGTGTGACATCGTTATTATTTGTTTCTTGTTTTCAAATTTATATAAATAATGAAACCAATAAATAATAAATATATATTTTATTGATTCCTGCACAAATTGTTGAAAATAAATAAACCTAATGAAAACATTACAACTTTTCCTTTTTCATATTGACCGAGGGTCTTCCTCAATTGAGTACAAAAAATTAGGATTTCTTGTAGTATTATCCTTATATACTCTATACACACATCACCCATCGAACCCAATTTTGAAATTATTAACAATAGCAAGGGATACTCTATACACACATAACCTGATTTTGGCTTAGTGGGAGTTGCACCCATATGGATTTTAACTGCCTAATATTACATATATTGTGTCTAAATTGTTCCTATACTATGTTAGTAATAAGTCATATTTTTAATGGTACAAAAAATATGCACGTATGTTGTGATGGGATTATTTAATTTGTCTTACATATTGTATCATTCTCTTCAAAAAACATGTGATCCGTCCTAAAATTAACTTAAATTGGTAATATATTATAATTAAAATTACTAATCACAATTCAATGATACTATGACGAAGTGATATGGGTGTGAACAAATGATGTTAAGGTATTGCCCTTGCAAATTAAAATTTTTGGATACCTCGATTACATAAGCATAAAACAAAAATAGAGAACATTCTCTCAAAACAAACATGCTCTTATGCCATGCACCTTTTTGTTTCAAGTATATGAGCGACCTCTTGAATTATTTTATATTTTGCATATAAGTTCTTAGGTTTAACTTTATAAATTTAGGGTTACAAATCTTACTCCTACAACAAATTTGTGATAAATTTTTGACAAATTTTAGTTATCTATTAGTTTTTTATGATTTTTTAGATGCATGTAAAATAAATAAGTAAAATAGATATAAATAGTTTGATTTGTTATAAGAGATAATGAAATAGTACAAATTACAACAAAGTTTAAGTTTATGGATTGACTTGTACACAAATAGCTCTGCAATTTAACTTTAAGACTTTAAGTCATAGTAGTTTAGATTGATGCATGCTACTCTAAGTTTTCATGTAGTATAAATTTTGGAATAAATTGGGGATGATTAATTATTCTACATGAAAAGCTAATGATCAAGCATTAAGTTAATTATTCTGATGGATCTGTCTTGCACAGGAGCTACTATCGTTGCACAAATAGCAAATGCATGGTGAAGAAAAGGGTTGAACGATCATCAGAGGACCCAAGTATTGTAATTACTACATATGAAGGCCAACACTGTCATCACACAGTTGGTTTTCCTCGAGCAGGAATCTTTAGCCATGAATCTGCCTTTGCCGGTTGCCCCTTGGCTCCAACAATGTCACAGATATATTATCCTGTTCAGATGCAAAGAGAAAATGCTACTCTTAGCAGTAGTGTTTCTCAGCCTTGCCAAACACATGATGAAGTTGGAGGATCCAGAAATGTAATAGCAGCTGATGAATTATTGCAACATCCTCCCATTGATGAAGGACTACTAGGAGACATTGTACCCCCTGGAATGCGCAACAGATGATGAATTTATTTGATGATGGTATATCTTCCAACTTTACTTGATTTATCTCTTCATTTTAACATATATAGTTAATCGAGGAAAAACACAAATAATGGGTTGATAACATTGAAAAAATATGTATTTAGTGTATCCCATATAAACTCTCTTGACAAAGAGAAAATAGATTGTATTTCAACAAGATTTTAAAAGCTAAATAATTTAAAGAAGGCATATGATAACACAAAATGTTGAACAGTATTTAAAATTTTAATCTGGTCTTGTTGTTGCAATGTGAAAGGAACTTTGTCCTGTAATCTTAATTTTATCACTTCTAAAGACTGAGAGGAAAGGAGTACTTAATTTAATTAAGAAATATACTTTATTGTGATAAATAAAATAATGGAGATGGTGATCTTGAAGAGGGAAAATATAATATAATAAGTTGGTTTTAGGATAAGAAAAATACATTTTTGTGAATTATTTCATGAATCATGATTTGTGCACTGCTGTGAGTTCTAGCATTGGTAAATGTCTGCCCTTCTTGGAGGTTGTACCTTGCAAATTTATTAGTTATTAGAGCTTTAATGCAGATTTCAGATATTTCAAACTGAATTTTACTTTCATTGTAGTCTAGATAAAGAACAATGTGTAGAAACAATAATTTTAAAGCCACAAGCCCATAACAAATAATTTTTTTGTTTGTAAGTGTTTGGTTTTTTGTTTTGAGGAAATGCCAGTTAACAAGATTAACGTTTGTTTAAGATTGCAGGACGATAAATTATCCCATATTCCACCACTAATAAAAGTAAACCTAGTGTATATCCATATAATAATAGCATGATTTATGGGTCGGTGATTTATTCTTCTTCCTTAAGATACTTGCCGGTGGTGCATCATTACCAGCATAATGCATACCTCTCAGTGGCTATGAACTTCTCTGATAGTACTATACTACTATTACTAAAGATCTTCTGTCAGTAGTGGACTATAGCTACCTTATCTTGACTGATACCCACTTCATATGATGCTGTCTTCTTTAACACTTCTTGCACCTCTTTCTTAGGCTAAAGTATTATTATAGGAAACTACTTTTAAGGAATTAATTGAAAACGTTCTTCAAATGACTGCTTTTTGATGTGTTACTTTAAAAGCCTTAATGAGTGAACTTTTGTTTTTGGAAAAAAAAATAGTTGGAAAGGGATGAAAGTGGTTTCAGATCTCTATAGTGTTCATGGGAGACATATCTTAAAAGCTTATACATTTTTATATTTCCTAGTGAAGTATGTGAAATTGTCTTTTATATTTGTATAAGAACTCACCAAATAGGTATAGTTTTATTTTTTTGTTTACTTTTCTTTTTTCCCATTTTGTTTGGTGTGGATCAAGAGTGTCCCCTAACTAAAACAACCAGATAGAATAATGTCTTCAAAGGAATATAATTATTATCAAAGTGGATTTTCCTTTTTATCAACAACACATGCATTTTTATAGAATAAAACTCAACCTATGCCTCATATTTAAGGACCTAATTCACATACATTTTACCCTTTTGATGGCCTTGAACCATTCAAGGTTTTAGTTGATTTAGATGGTAAAAAAAGAGTTAACATTGATATCTACTAATGTTGTGACAAACTGGTTTTTATTAATTGATATTTTATATTAATAATAAAAATATCAAAATATAGGAAATATTAATTTAAAACTCTAAGACACAGTATACTATCATTTTAGTTCATTATTTAATCTTTTTTTGAACTTTAGACTTTTAGCTTAAAAAAGTTATCTCCGCATGACATATATCTATATCTCTTTATTGGGCAGATCGGGAAACTTTGCTGGCTCTTAAGCTGTCTTTGAAAAGCCAATTCTATTATATCTATATAGAGTTTTAAGGGATTCTCTGTCTGTCACTTTCAGAGAGAACATGACATGACACCATAGAAGTTCCTGCAACTAAAATTGGGTTGAAAAAGTCATTATCATTCTATCTTAACCCCTCCACAAATCATAGCCATCCTTTTATTTTAGCCCAATTACTCGTAAGTCATTGCATTATCATGATAAGATAATGTCAAGTCATAGGTCTTGTGATTTCAAGCTTGAAAGGGAAAAGTGAAGGAAAGAAACAATTTTTAGAGATCATGTTGACAGGTGCTGGTGTTCATCTATATTTCGGTGTTTTGGTCTGAGTTTTTTCTTTTTTTCAGTGATGTAATAATTATGTAGATCAGCTTATTAGACTTATGAGTTATGGTTCAACCGGTCATGATTAATGTAAGTATTATTTGTGTTGTACATGAATTAGAGTAACTATTGTATTCTCTTTAATATAATATATATCTTGTAAAAAAACGTACATAAAAATACATTTAGACATAGTGACTGTGATCAAAGGACCTTATGACATTGCTCTTTTTGCATGTCTATATTATATTAGGGAAAATTTACATGGATAGTGTAGTTTGACTACACTATCACACGTTTAGTATATGTTTCAAAATATTTACGGAAGTAGTGTATGTTTCAAAATATTAGGTGCTGGTGTTTATAATTTTTTCTCATGAAACCTTGTGACCATGACACTGTTCATTCTAGTTATTTTATTATCCATGTAATTCTGTTAGCCCCGGGGTTTGATGGTTCAGTAATAATCCTTGTCATTATTTGTCTGTAGAGAGAGATAGAGCTGAGAAAATGCACGAGCATGCATGCATTTTACTATATCTTCATTCTCTGAACAAGTAGGACATAACAAGCAGCAATACTTTTGTAGCTATCTTAATTTGTCTCGAGGACCGAATCTAGTATTCATGCACGGGTATTATTGCAGAAATTATGCAACATTGTATGTACAGTTTATACTATCATATGCTTGTGATAGCTGTTGTACATAATGTATATTGATGTAGATCTTTTCCCCCTTTCATTTGTTCTAGAGATTGCTAAACTTATAAACTCGCCACTTTCATGTTATTTTTTGATGTTTTTACAAAGAAACTTTGTTTACTTACACCGAGTGGATATTGTTTATGGTGAGTAAATGATGTTTTTTTTATTATAATTTAGTGGAGTTTGACTGTGTACTGTGTACCCATAACCGCTGGAGCTATTCATAGTCATAGCAGCCCAATAATTTCATGGTTCCTATGGCATGTAGCCTTGTTTGAGAGAGATGGGGCAACCATAAAAAGGGTCACCGGAATTGTTAGAATAAAGTATAATAATTATATCAGAGGTCATATAACAATATTGGTGAAATTTGATTTTATGTCGTTTTTTGTTTTTCTTCAAAATCAAAAAGAAAAATGAAAATGACTTAATTTTTATCAAAATGTTATTATGAAGTATATAATAAAACAATATCACTTTCATCTATTCATTTAAATTTTAAAATATGATCTACCACTATTCATTTGCTTTATCAGATAAAAATACTTATTACTTTATGTATTAACGTTAATTTAATAAGTGTATAACTTCTTCATTTGGAATTTATTTATATTTGGTTGTATTGCATTATTACTTTAAGTCCTACAAATATGATAATGTAGAATCTGGTGTATTTTTTGATTGAAGAAAGGTAGGAAATAAAAGAGATTTGATAGTATATGAAATCTTTAGAGCAATCAGTTGCGTGGAATTCTATATTGCTTGCAACTTGGGAGTCGGCAGCCTACCTCTACTTTATGCCATACTTTTTGCTTTTCACTCCTTTCCTTTTCACTTTTCAGATTTCACCCTTCTTTCTTATTTTCAATTTTTCAAAACGTTTTTTATCTGGATTTTGTATTTAAGTATTTAATAAAGGTAAGTGCCAATGAAATTTTATATTTATTATATTACATACATCCTTTTCTGATGCATATACTTACCTCTTTTCATTCCTTATTCTCAACTATAAGAGCCAACATTAACATGCATTTTTTATACTTATTTAGATCTTTTAGTTAGAATAATTTTTTTAAAGTAGTAAAATAAGGATATGTATATCTATAGTGCTTGATAAGCTGCATTAGGATCATAATTGACTATATGATTAAACGGTAAATAACCCTTACCTTTTTCATTTGAGAGACATTCTTACTTCTTTTTTTCATTAAAATTCGAACTATTCATCAATCCTAACAGATTCAATACAATAATAATACAAGATATAAACTAATTTAACGTGTAGTTAGGGTTGATTGCTGAATCGGATACGGTCGAATTGGGCCAACAAACAAAATGGAACGAAGTGAGATGCTATAATGGGCCTAATTTATATCAAGCCTTGAAAATGTTTGATCAATTTTATGCCATGGTCATCATTGTTGGGTTGATTGCTTATTACTTAATAAATATGTAATAATAATGTAACAGATAAGATTTTTTTGGGTACAATTTAACGAGACTTAATTTGATCAGTATTATTAGTGGTTGAAATTATTTCAAGTAAACTATCCTGTTTTTTTTAATGTGATCAGAAAAGGAGAGATAAATATATTAAAAATGGTTACTTCTCGTTAATTGTTTTCTTTGGAGTCCCTATTGTCATTCTTTTGTGTGCATTGCCCTCCTATTCTATTCCCTTCATATAAAACATTTTTATTATTTGTTTTGATCCCATTTTTTTATACAATTTATCCAATGGTTTAAAGTTTCTCCACTTCATCACCAAATAAGTTCACTCAATAAAAATTTAATAAGATATGAGTGATAATAGACACTTTATTTTCTCTTCATTTTCCAATGTTGATGTTGCACACCTTCAATTTTGTTTGCCTTTTTTTCCTCCCATAACTCACCATGCCATTATTCTACACTAGAATTTTTTGGTAATGGAGTTCTTTCAAACTTATTCATGTGATTGTGTTCATTCTAAATGGAAAAAAAGAAGCATACTTATCCAATATAGAGTTATTAGTTTCTGATGCTTTTCCTTGACTATTTCCTATTTTCAATAGATTTTTCTAATATTTGTCAATAAAAATGTTTCCAAAGAAAGAATAAATAGCTTCATCTTAGGAGTATCAAGGTCAAACAATTTGAGAAATTGTTGGATTATGTTTTAAGAATCTCTAGCAAATTAGTAATCAGAAGAGAATATAATATCTATGCACTATCACCTTTTTAGATCTATCATCTGCTTGATAATGATTAGATGAAAAGCAACATTGGCTCTGATCATGGTTTCAAATACTAAAATAATGATTTGGATGCAACCTTGAAAAGGTCAACACATGTGTATGTACTATATAAATTGAGACAGCTCTTTACTTATCACACTGGATATAAAAAGTCATAGTTGGCCCTTAACATAATAATGGCTTAATCTTTGTGATCTAGGAAAATAATTTGGACCCCTCTTAAAGATGGTCACTTTTTGAGTCTTAATGAAGAAATACTTGTAGGTGTATTCACTATCATAATTAAGGTGCTACCCTGAAGGCATGGACCTCTACTTTGAGTACAAATTAATGCTTGAACATACAGTTTATATGTGGGGTAAAGGGCTTATTGCTCTATGTGAAAATTGCTATGATTTCACAGCTCACTCATTCTAAGAAGCCCACGTTAGCTGCAAATGAAGGAAAACAAATGATTTCTAATACTAAGTCCACATATTTGAGACAACCAATAAAATATTAATAACATATTAAAAATTAATTTTAATTAAAATTTAGTTATAAATGATAATACCAAAAATCATAAATATATTTATTTCCAAATATGATTCGTTGTATATATATCCAATAAGTTTTTCTCTCTTTTTAGATCCTTCCGTTCATGAGAGCAATATTTATTTAAAAATGCAGTCACATACTGAAAATGATTAGTTCTTTAATCCCAAGATGAAGAGATAATTTTAGTAGTACAAAAAACCAACCTTTCTAATGTTAATTATTTTGATAGCTAAATTGACAATTTTAAATTGATTTCTAGTTTTCACATAATTTTTTGAGATACATATAAAGATAAAAGATATAAAATAAGAAAAGATAAAAATAAATTGATTTGTTTATTATAAGGATAGTTGTTAATTTAAATGGTTAAAATAATGGTATTAGTTCTATTTTTGTAAGTTTGTAGATGCTATTTGATGGAATTATGTGTACATTAGAATAAAATCTCAAAATCCAATAAATTAGAAACTAAACATTTTTATATTATTTATGATTCTTAAATATAATTGACCATTGAAAAGTTAGCATATACAATAAATCTAATTAATGTCCAACTAGAGATGGATAATCTTACCTTCAAAAATGTTAAATAATATTTATTTGAATTGGAATTTTTCTTATAACCTATTCAAAATTTCAAATTGATAATTTCAATCCTTACTTTAACAATTTCAATATTTTTATGTCCCACGTGAACAAGTCTCTTGGGGCCCACATACTTGGCATGGATGGAACATGCCTAGGTCAACATACAGAAACTCTATTTGAAGCACAATTTGTAGTAGAACAATATTATGACTTTTTTTGGGTGAAATAGTACAGGGCTGTTTTTTAATCATGACATTCCTTTGACTTGCATTATGTGAAATTAAGTATGCCATTCCATTTCTCTTCATAATGATGTTTTTTAGGTTTCATTCAATCATGCTCCCCTCTTTTAATGGGTTTAAAAATAAATGTATTAGGCAAGCCTTAATTCATATAAATTAATTTTAAATTCATACTTTCATATCTCTCACTCAATGAATAAGAAATCAATATTTTTCCTGTACCATAACTTATACTTTAGTCTGTTTCAATTTTCTTTTTAAAAAACAACCATTTTCATGTGCAATTGATTGTTTGGTTTGACTTCTAAAAAAAATTGTTTCTTGAAAAAACATTTAGTTGAAAAATCAAATTATTAGCTTCTAGGAAAGGGTGATTACCATTTTGTAATTTATTTGAGAAATCATCCATTTATATTTTATAAAATTATCATGTGTCCTAATTTATTTCTCTATAACTGTGTACCTTTCATCTTTCTCATGTATTTGCAGTTTGATCGTCCTTTTCTTTTTTAATTTTTTATATGGGGAGAGATTCACTTAGTATATTTTTTTTTAACTTATTCCTCATTCTAACCATTAATTCTATGGAAATCAAATAGTTTGAATTAATGAGTAGATCTAAATCATTATATATCCATATAATTGATGACTATGATGAAGTAAGTGAATCCCTACTCTTTTTATATACCAGTTTCTCTACAAAAACATTCAAAAGAACATGTAGGTGATGTTAGTCCTTAAATTAAAAAAGTCAATTTTTTCTCATAGAATTGATGATTGAAAAGCTTATCAATTCTACATGAGTTATTTAACTAGTGAATAATTTTTTGATGGATGCAACTATTGCTTTTTTATCCTCTCCTTCAATTATCAATTAATCATAACTTTTCAACAATGACACTCTTTGCCCTAAAAACACCAAGAATTATTAAAAACAAATCAACTCTTAAACTATCTTCTTATATACATACTTACTTTGCTAACTAGTCCAAATGTGCCATTCACCACTTTACCTCTAACTCAAAAAACAATAAAAGGACTTAATTCACAATACATCTAAAGCCCTAAAAATATGAAAATCTGATTATAGCAAACAATAAAAGTGTCATCTCTTTACATGGAGAACATTTCACATTTCTTTTTTGTTTTTGCTTTCTTCATAAAACGGAAAAATATGCACTAGATGAAAACGGTCAAACGCTTCTTCCAACTCCATTTCACTTATTTTTCAATACTTTTTTATGGTTAAAATTTAATATACAATAAATTATATACAGAGAACTCACTTACTCCAAATTTTAGTCATTAATTGTTTGTAAATAGATATGTTCACTAATTTGAACTATTGAGTTTCTATAAAATTGTTGGATAAGATGTGGTTTAAATATTTTAAACTTACTTTTGGAGTAAGTAGATCTCCGACGAATTATATATACTCCTCCAAATGTATCGAGTTATCTGGTCATTAGGTGAAGGACAATTTGTCTACCATGTCTGAGGTTGTTTTTTAGAACTTAAAACCAAATCAATGCTCCAATAACCTCTAAAAGGAATCATTAAGGAATTATCATTCTCTTTATTTAATACCACTTATATATATGTGTTTCAATTATCAATCCTCAAAAAGTAGGAATATAAATAGATCTTATATTTTAGTCAGAATATAAATATATCTTATATTTTAGTCTGAATATAAATAGAGCTTCAATTTCACGTTCTCATTTATGTCTCAATTCAATTAAAAAATGTCACTTAATTAAAAATAAAAGTCATAAAAATGAAACTAATATTTTTATATTAGTTGATAAAATTTGATTAGTTAAAAACAGAGAGATATAATTTTTGAGACAGAATATCTTTGTCTGAACTTCTCATAACCTCTTTTTTTTATATAAATATGTGATATTATTATTATTATTATTATTATTATTATTATTATTATTATTACATATTAACCTATTTTCACCTATAAGTAGTTGATAAATAATCCACTCATTCTACATATATTATATGAGGATAAAAGATCAAAATTTAACTACTAGAAAAGATAATCATACAACTCCTAAAAATATATTTTCTTATACAATCCGAAAAGTATATTTCTTACACACTCCTTTTTAACTCCAAAATAAGTAATTCATTTTCATTGTAGTTTAAGCAATGATAAATTAATTAATGGGTGTCATGAAATTAAAATTATATGCAAGAATTGTATAGGCAAGCAACTTTTGGTTATGCCTCATCAAATATTGTAGCTCTCCAAACATGCAATCTTTGCAGAATAATTCCACCAAATTCTATACAACTTTTTGTCACTTTCATTGATGTCTCTTACCTCTAAAACATGAAAACATCACTTTGTCGTATATATTTTTTTGGTACATCACTTTGTGATATATATTTTTTGGGTACATCACTTTGTGATATACTTTGCCTAACTCATTATATCAAAGCGTGATAATTATTAATCAAGTTAAAATCATTTATCAGATCAATTATCACACTTTAATACAAGAAGTGACCCAAAGTATGAGAAAATTAAAAGATGATCCCTCACACATCTCAATTAATAACATAATATTTTCATTTCTTTCATTTTTAAATAAACTGCATGCACTAAGGATTTGACTCATGAATCACCTTTGTAGAATTTTATCCTAATTAGGGTAAGAACTAAAATGATAGTATAAATACTACTTAAGAAAAAGAGAGCTACGATTGTTTTCTCTTTGGCAGCAAAAGCTACTAGCTTTTTTAACATATACTATAGTTTATTCATTCAGTCGAATAAAATTATTTGATGTAAAAAAAGTATACCTTTTGAAAGGTAGCTTTTTAAAAACTTCGGTGCTAGGAATTGTCAATAATTGCTTTCTTATTTTTTTTACAAATGGTAATTCTTATACTATTATTGTCCTTTACACCATTTAACAAAATTTAACAAATGGATAGGTGATTTTACCAAACAGCCTATACAGCTATCAATTTTCCTAGTTACAATCTCATAATCTTTAGCACTTCTTTATGGCAAAACCTAGTTTTTTGGAATAGAGTCTCATAATTGTTAGCACTTTCTATGGCAAGTTTTCTGGAATTCAGCTTATTTGAATTTCCCTAGACATCTCTTTTAACATAATTCCCAAACCGTGAAAGGGTACTATTAGATATGAATTGCCCCTCAGATTTCTTTATGGTTCCCAAATGTGAGATAGAAAATTATAAGTTTTAATTTATTTATATTAAAAATTTAAACTCTTAAAATTATCATATGTCGGTAGATATGCTCAGCAATGTAAGACTCCACTAGATTATCAGACCAAAAAGTCTGAGATTCAATTATTGTAAGCAACATTTATTAGAAAAGACAGTCATACATCCTAAAAGAGATTACTTCCTTAATAAATGATAAGAGAATACTCTTGGTATAACAAAAAAAAAAGGTGTGCTGAGTAATAGACATGAAGTACTAGAGAGATATGGAAGCATTTATGTACCAGTGTATTATACAAGAAACTAGTGAAATAGTTCACAGTAAAATGAAAGAGAAATAGAAAAAATGGAAATACACACATTCATTGTGAACTAACACCTTATCTTGATCCTGAAAAACAAGTATATACCGTGTGACTTTTTACTTCATGAGACAGTAACACTGAGATATTGCTTTTTCTACGAATGGGCTACTCACACATGTTCCACTCATCTTATATCAGCACTGAAAATTGTTCCAATTAGAGGAATGACTTGTTGTGATCCCAAGTCTAAAGTGTGCAATTAATTGAGTACATTGACTAAGCAAAATGGCTTTGTGATGCCGGCCACAACATTCTCGACCATCACTATTCACATATTTTATCTGAGAGCAATGTAGTATTATCATACTCACAATAAAATAACATATATTATTTATAAATCAATTATTAATAAATAAAGTATTACTTTATAGCATAGTCAGAAGAGTTGTCTGCTTAACATTTACTTTGTACAATGGAGACAACATTTGTCCTTCATCACTAAGCATAATGATGATTCTTCAACTTCAACTTTACAAAGCAAAATCAGAAATCTGATCAATTTTTACTTAACTTACTCCATTCCAAACGTACAAATAAAATATTACAAATGCGTGTATAACCAGAAATTGCCAAACTAAGAAGAATTATGCTTCATCATTTAATTGAATTTCTTAGTTGAGGTAAAATGTCATAAAAAATTCTATCTATCTCTTAAGTACTCACCAACCAATTAGCAAAATTAAGGCACTTATTTGTTGCTATTTCCTAGCAATTATTCCACAGACCATATGAGCATATAATTTTGTTGATATGCAATTCTGATTCTTCTTCAGTGCCCTATGGATTCTACCTCATTAAGCTCACATGTGACCAAGAACTAATAGCATAAAAGTGGTCCTCTCATGAGTGTAAAAATTGAATATAAGCAACAATATGATATATAAAGAAATTAGCATGAAGCAAAAGGGGTACAAATTCTCATGCTATAAATAACTAAGTGTGAGAAAAGTACATATGGGCACTTATAACCTTTGCTACCTTAAGTCCTTAGCTGTTAAGCGACCTTACAACTACCTCAACCCACAAATTTTCTCCTTCAATAATAAAGAAACTTGTTTCATATTTCTACAAACTATCTTATATCTCAAGAATAATCTAACAACCACCTCGCACTTTTTCAATACAAAGGCATAATGAGTTGACCGTAGTGCTAAACTCTATCAATATTAAAGGTCTTAGAGCTTTAAGGCACTACACTTGGGCACGACACAATTTTGGTGCTATAGCTTAGTTTAAAATATAATTTGTATACTAATCTTTAAGAATTCCACTACCTTATAATATTGTGGTTCCTGGTCATTTTAAAGATCAACAAGTAACAAAATATCATGTTTTGGTTACACTTGGAGGGAGAGAAAAAGAGAGAGAAACTATAATCTTTGTTACATAATCATGCCTCCTAAAAGACAAGTCACAACTTGCAAAAGTAACTGAGATCTGGACCCTGGTATTTGGAATCAATTAGTGAAGCTATGTTTTCTACATTGACATAGGAGGATGAAAAAATTGTAAGACCAAATCAATAAAAGTAAACTTAACATTTGCAGCAAAGGAATATAATGCTTAAAATTATAGTTGTAGTTGGATAAAGGAAGAAACAAAAAAAGTTAATTGAGACTACCAAATTGCCATACTCCATAATCATGAAAGGAAACCTACCAAATAATGGATCTAAGACCTTAAGAACAAAATTCAATTACCCATTTCTCTGTACATTGAAAATGCTTTCATCATAGAGATAAAAGACAACTTTCTCAGAGTTCCAGACATTCAAGTACCTCAACAGTAGATGCATCAAAATGTTGAAAAACCAAGGATCATCATTTCTCTATTCATCAACAGGAGCAGGTAGATTGAGATCAATTAGGCAAGGAACTGGAGTAGCACTAGCTGGCCTAATCACAAGAGTGTTTTCTTCAGAACCTCCAACAAAATGGGACCTTTTGTGACCCCCCAATGCTTGACCTGAACTGAAAATTCTGTTGCAAATTGGACACTGGTGTTCCTTGCTTTTCTTTGACTTCAGCTTCAGCTTCTTCTTTCCCTTGCTTAACTTCTTCCCATTGAGGTTCTTGTTGTTGTGTGGCTTTGCAGCAGGATAAGAATCACTGTCAGAGCTGTTCTCATCACTCTCATATGCTGAATCATCTTCATATCCATTGTCCCTTTCAGTGTTCAAGGACTCATACTTCCATCCATTCCTCTTATATATTTCATCATTAAAATCATTTGCAACCTTCTTTGAACCAAGAGAGTCATAGATAAGACTCTTCTTTGAAGCAAATCTCTTTGTATCTCCATGTTCTCTAACATTATCCAAGTCCTCCAACACTAATTTCTTAAATTCAGTGTTTCTGCTTCTTCCTCTACTCAGCACCTTGCTTAGTTCAACATCACAATCATCAAACCCAGCCATGTCTCTCACTTTAGAAGACTTAACTTCACTCCTGAAAACCCCATCATTTGAATCAGCTGAGTCTACCTTTTTCGGCCCGTATCTGAAGTACCCGGAATCTGAATTATCAGAGTGATAACCAAACTCACTAGACTTCAATTTCGAGTCGTTTCGCAGCCTCCTCTCAGCAAATTCATAAGCATTAGACACAGACTTCTTACCATTTTTTATAGTGAACTTTGTCTCAAGAGAAGGTGATTTTGCCTCTAGAATAACAGAGTTGTTATCAGAAGACTCAGCAAACAAAGCAAAACGACCACTATGATGGTAACTAGAGTCTTTTGACAACATCATCAAACACCTAGCAACCTCTTCCTGTTCCTGTTCAACTTCTGACACAGAAGAAGATCCATTGGCCATAGAATAAGAAAGATAATTGTTGTTATTGTTGTTGTTGCTGCTGCTGATAATATTGTTGAACCTCATTCTCTTAGATCTCCTTGGAGCAGAATTGGTCTCAGTATCAGATTGACTATCCATAACCAATTTCTGCTTCTCTTTCTCTGAGTGACAAGCCATGTGACCACAAAGAGCTTTCAATGATGAGAAACCTTTCCCACATTCTTTGCAGAACTTACCAAGTTGCTGCTGCACATTCTTATTGGTATTGGAATGCACAAACCTCATTGTTTTCTTAGGGTTCTCTCTGAGGCCATAAGTGGGGTTCCCAGCATCACCATCACCATCACCATACCCTAATGAATCCCTCTTCTTCTTTCTCATAGCCTCAAACTTGAGCATAGCAGCATTGCTTCTCTCTTTATTTGCTTGAGCTGAATGTTCATTCATATGTGTCCTGATGTGGCCACCCAGTGATTTACCACAAGGGAACCTCTTGCTGCAATATTTGCACACAAACTTCTTCTCCTCCATTGATTGATTAATTGATCTAAATGAATCCGATCCAAATGTGTATATAAAAACAAAAAAACAAAGATCAACAAACTACAAAACTTACCTGAAATCTTCAAAGTACTAGACACATTCCATGATCATGTTCCAAAAGATAATGAGTGTGAGAAAGAGGGGTAAGGGACAAAATTCAGATCAAGTTCAGAAAACAGATCAGAAGCTTATTGCTTTATAATCAGGTGGTATGATCAGAAGAGAGAATCAAAGAGTTCAGATGTGACAGTTCTATAAGTATAAGATTAGACCCAAAAAAAGGTACAATAGAAGTAGAGACCCCTTTAATTATCGTTTCCAAAGCTAAAAAATTTAGCAATGGAAAATAAAAGAAGATGAAATTTTGAAGAGATGGGGTGCTAGTAATTGCAGTTCTGAACAGACCCAGAAGAATAATCAGAGCTAGCCATGACTTTTTCTCTTCTCTCTTGTTGGTAGTGTTGTAGTTGGAGGAGAATTCCATGCAGCATGGATGGAAATAGAATAAAAAGGGTGTGTAAAAAAAATAAAAAAATTGAAAAGGAGTAAAGAATATTAGGAAGCACGTGTACTAAGGTAAGAACATTTTGGTGTTCATTTAGACGGCTAAGATTTAAGGTTGTTTTTTTAGAATCTCTAGGCCTGTGGGGTTATTAGCCAGATATGGCAAAGCAGAACCTGACCATCCAAAGTCCAAACTATGCCTTAAATTGTTTTGCTTCTAAGCTCACACAACACAAGTGAAAGGTCAGAATCTCAAACTGTTATTGTTTTCATCTGACCTCATTCATTTGCACCTCCCCCACTATTGAAAACGATATAATAATGTCAATAAAAGGTTCTTCTAGAGTAATACTTTGCCTCTCTTCTAAAAATTAGTTTGTAGATATGAGCTTGTATCTATAAAGTACTTGGAAACTTACAACTGTGAAGGTAGTCTATTAAACTAAAATTGTTCAGTAAAAAAGTTTTATAACTAGCTAAATTAAAAAAAAGAGTAAAAATAACATATACTATTTATTTATTATTTATTAATTGAAGTAATTAAATTAATAAATAATTTAAAACAATCATTTATTTTTTATATTTTAGTTATAATTGGATAGTTAATATTTTAGAAAAATCCAATGGTTTAAACTAATAAGTAGATCTAAACAATTAGATATTCATAGAATGGATGACTATTATAAGGAGTAAGTGGATCCTCACTCTTGGAGAAAGTGGATAATTAATATTTTTATATCATCGTCATCAATTATATGGAAATCCAATGGTTTGAACTAATGAGTAGATTTAAACTATAAATATCTATAGAACGAATGACTATGATGAAGAGTAAGTTTAAAAACTTAAAGTAAGTGACTCACTCATGTTTGTTTTTATTTTAATATTTTGCTTTACGAATGAAACTTAAATTGAGGAAAGATATGACTAACATATAAGGTTAATTGAGTTTTTCTAATAGATGACATGTAATGTAATTTATTAAAATATTGAATGACAAAATTGGAAAGTGAATTATTGAAAGCTACTTTCACTTTCTAAACGCCATGTGAAATAGTTTTTGAAAAATAGATTTCAAACGCTACAAACTCATTTTTTAAAAGCTACAAATTACCTTCAAATTTTTTTACCGAATGCATCTAATAGCTTTTTGAGTGACTCAAAAAGCAAGGTGAAAAACTACTTTGAAGGTTTGTCAAATAATGCCCTTATTGAATCCACAAATTGAAATGACAATAATTCGATTCAACTGAGTGAGCGATATTTATGTGGAATGATAGTCACACATGGACTAATTCATTAACCAATAGTGTTAATAGATGTCCTTAGTTATATAAGAAAACGATATGTTTAATGAATTTAAATTTATGCACGGTTAGTGTAAAGTTTTTTAAATTATCAGTACATCATCCGTCATTGATTTATATTACTTTTGTTTGAGAGTCAATGATTATTTACATGTGAATGATTTACTGACATCTAAAATACACTTACACTTTTAATGTATATATATTAAAACAATATTTAATTGCATTTATGATATTTATTTATTGTAACCTTAGTGGTTTTAGTGCCCTCTTTTACATATATCTTCTCCATATTACTTATGGCCAAATTCCATGTTCTTTTTTCTGTGTTATTTTTTGGGTTAAAGTAGAGATTTACATTCCATATTTTTGGAACCTAATAAAATATTTAGAAGAGGCATGAAAACTATATTTTAGAATATTTATACATTGTGTATATTATATTTTAATGGAGTGAATATGCCCTTTTCATGAAGCCTATTTGATGACTTTACTTATTTGGAGATATATTCATTTTAATGATAATCATATTCCTGAAATGTGATCCTACCAAATAAATTTATGATTATCCAAGATTTCTATGTGTTCAAAAATGATAAGAAAATCATAACTTGATATGGGTCTCTAATTAAATGCCAAATGTTAGACGGGCAGAAAATCTTGAAACCATTTCCCTGTTTTCTCCTAAGGAATTTTAATTTTGAAATATTAACACATCTTTTTCTTTTTTTGTAAATTATTAACTCATTTTTTATACACCGTGCATTTTTCCATCAGCAGTGGAAGACTAATCATTTGTAGGCTATTATCTTTTCTATATGAATAACAAGATCAAACTTCTGATATCATACTTGAAAAACCAATGTATCTATCAATTGTATATGGCCGTGTTGGTTATTATTGACCCCACATTTGTTTTTGGTGTGTGTTAAGTGTATATTCTAGGTGTCTAAGATTGATCCATTTGGAGATGGAAATCTCATCCAAATAATAACAACATCTCCCAACAAAGTCTTCTCCATACATACCACATGAATCCAACCACTTATATTATACTTGAGAAACTCTACTATCTACTAATTGTGTTCAATATTATTTGTATCCCATTTTTAAAACACTCTTAAAAGGTATTATTATTATTTGATGAAATTCATTGTTATTTCCAAAAGTACATGATTTCATTCTTTAATTAGTAGATCTCACATAAACTCTATTTACTAATGAAAAATTATTGAAGAGAATGTATGGCTAAGATTGATAATTCTAATTACTACTTAGCACAACCATTGTCCCTATGAGTTGGAGGCATTGTTTGTAGAGTAAAGAGGTTAATAGTTTGATTTATGTGAATAACTTGTTGAGAGGACTAATCTCACATCCAAAAAGGATTAGTTCCCAAAAGAGTGAGGGATGTCCTTGGTAGTACAAAGAAAAGAACATGAACAATCTCATAACACACATTACCTTTAATATGAACATATTTTATGTCCCAAAAAGTATGTCACTTCATGAGCTACTTTTACCCCATTCGTTAAAAAAATACTTTATTATTAAATTTCAAATTTGAATATATGTTTTTCAACCAATCAGAAAATGTCATATTCTTATGACTAACCTTTAACTTACACGATATTGAACAATGTTGGTTTAGAAAATGCCAAATGTTTGATTGACCTTAGTATCATGAATGAGACTGCCCTAAGATCAAGTCAACTCACTCTTGTAGAGATGTTCTTTGCATGCACACTATTTGGGCTTCTTGTTATCTTGGAAAACAAGAATCATGCCTTCTATTCGCAAAAATTACTCTCGAGAATTTAAACTCATCCCAGTGTTACTTATCACACTTTCTCTTTTCATTCCTTGGTTAAAAGATATATTATGGTCAGATAATAAGAAAATCATAAATTTGAACTTATATGTTGGTGCAGCGAAAGCGATCGTTGCACAGTGTTGGCCACAAGCAATCAAATAATGTGGATAGAATAAATAGAAGATAAAAAACAAAAGAATTTGTTAACGGGTTCAGCCAATTGTGCTTACGTCCCCGGAAGCGCTGAGCGGCTACCAATATATTATTAGAGAATAAGGATTACAAACCCTAGCACACCCATGTGCCCACCTGCCCATGAAGTGTTTTTATTTGGTGCTTATATCTGGTGCACATTACAACAAGAGACCTGAGTTCAATATATAACATTGATATTCTACTCTATTCTGGTACTAGATAATGTAAGACTAATACAATAACATATTTCAAGCATTCCCAACAATCTCCACCTTGATTGAAATAGACGAATATCTCGCTCCTTAGGAAATCTACACAACAATCTCCACCTTAGCGAATATATGACTTCATATTACTCAATGTCTAATTCTCTTTACCTGCTCCCCTCCAGCATAGACCTTTCGAGTATCCTTGACGATGTTACCAAGAGTCTAGCTCTCTAAACTTGTAGTGCAGCTTCCCGTACCGCCATCAAATGGAACATGCCGCCTAGCCACCTATTGTTAGGAAGTCTTTCGATAAATTGGAACTTCTACACAAAAGTTCACCAACAATCGTCCTCTCTTCAATATTCAGTCAAACTGAACCTTGGAGCTTCCTTAGAAAACCTCAACCGCTACCAGCATTGTCTACTCCGACAATCCTAGTTCACAAGAACTATCCTACTCCACCATAAGGAGTATACCCACCGCACACACATTGCATCAATGCTAACTAATGTCTATGTCACATCCTTGCATCCAAGCCAATGCCCATGTCACACCCCTGCATCTCTACTAAGCTTGTGTTACAACTTGCATCAAAGCCAATGTCCATGTCACACCCCTACATCTCTACTATTGCTCGTGTTATAACTTGCATCAAAGCCAATGCTCATGTTACACCCTACATCAAAGTCAGTCAACACCTCTGTGCTTTTGTGGATCTGCTAACAATTAACATCTTTCACTACGACGTCTGAGACATGCCATTACGATATTCCACTTCTCATCTCAAATGAGAATATTCTCTCAATATCTAGAGAAATATTTTCAGCATATGTCTCTAGGTCAAACTCAACACTATGAGTCCCTATCTCCACTTTGATCTTAACCCAATACATGAACTTATGGGGTTCTGGATCAACACATACATCGTCCACATCACAATTCCGCCATGTTTCCTTCCTCTTGTTACATTAGGTTTACATAACATCAATACATATAGCCCTCTACCCTATCCCATTTACTCAGTCCAAGCACATAACTTGTATTGTTGTTATCTAGCGATATGAGTCATTGCACAACAATCTCCACCTTGGCGAATATCATCAATCTCCATCTTCCACCATTGGGTTAAGGGCGCTCCATAGTCCAGCATCAGTGAATGTTCAGCAAGCTCAGCGAACAATAAAGTAGTAAAGAGTATAGAGACAAGAGAATAACACAAAGAGATTTGTAACGAGGTTCAACCAATTTTGCCTACATCCCCGGAGCGTTGAGCGACTACCACTATATATTATTAGAGAATTATGATTAATGTTTGACTATTCTTCTCCTTAAAATCATCTACTCTATCTTTGCCATTACCTTTGACGCACTTTGTTTAGCCAATTGACTCTGATACCAATTGTTGGTGCAACGGAAGCGATATCCTTGCGCAGCTTTGGCCACAAATAATCAAATAATGTGCATAGAATAAATAGAAGAAAAGAAACAAAAGAATTTGTTAACGGGGTTCAGCCAATTGTGCCTACGTCTCCGGGAGCGATGAGCGGCTACCAAGATATTATTAGAGAATAATGATTACAAACCCTAGCACACCCATGGGCCCACCTGCCCATGTGGTGTTTCTATTTGGTGCTTATATTTTGTGCACATTACAACAAGATACTTGAGTCCAATATATAACATTAATATTCTACTCTATTCTCATACTAAATAATATGGAGCTAATACAATAATATATTTCAAGCATTCCCAACACTATATCATATTAGATGATTTATATGTAATTTCTCTTGCACCCCTATACCTCTGTACTTTTATCACTTTCAAAATCAGTGCTCTATCTTGATCACCACTTTGTCACTTTTTCCACCCATCCACTGCATACTTTCCCCCCCTTGAATATATGGCAATAAACATCAATTGGATAGAAAATCAACAAAAGGGAGCCTTTTTGAAGATTTTGGACAGAAAAAAACCCATGAACTCATTTTAACAATAAAAGAAAATTAAAATCATTGTTGTATCAGATTTCAACTTCTGTATAATAATCCAAGTTACCATCTCTTATTTGCTATCACAGAAAGTGATGCCATGCCAACTTTACTAGTGATGAAAAGCATTGACTAATTTGATTCAATTATATAATGAGATGGTGGGCATTCTCACAACACCTAAAGCATGTCTTGTGCTTGTTTCTATCCTCCTCCAATACACATAATGATGCATGCATATGCCAAAAGGAGAAGAAAGAGGTAATAAATCACTCTATAAGGTTAACACAATATTTCACAACATGTGCAAAATCACAAGCATGTCTTGTTGGTCCAAATGATTTTTTTTGGTTCCTTAAATATATAGTTTTAAATTCAAATGTTGACTTTATATAAAAAATATTATTGGGAGGATCATTCAATGCTAAGGTGGGAGACCAATCTCTCACTTTATATATGATATCAGTAGATTGTAAAACAAATTATGTAATTACTACCTTTGAGTGTGGAAAAGTGTCAATCTTGAAGAATTCAGCATGTTAGCATGTGATATAGCATCATGATCAAAGTATGCCATGCAAAGGCATGTACATGAAAAAAGGGCCCATGCTTCCTTTTCTTCCTTGAAGCCTTCCACATAAAGCTAGAAAGGTACCTTTCTTCTTTCCCCTTTTGATTAGTTTGAGGTCATTCATAACACCAAAATAAATGAGAACAGATATATGTACATAGTGGATACCTAGTGGATACAGATATTATAGTTTTGATCATCGAGATTTATCATTTCATATATCATTTCCTTCTAATTAGTTAAAAAATATTTTATTAAATTTTTTGATAATTTAATATTTTTTGACATGGGGTGTTGCATAGGGTGTCACATATTTTGTAACCTTCTGCAACAGTCTAAGAGTTCTAACCATATCACCTTTGAATTCACCAAATTCACTACTCATAGATCTATTCCTTCCATCTTTATTACATTATCAATTAGTGACAAAATCTCAACTTCTACTTGTGGAAACTATTTTCTTATCAGGATCCTTCATTTTCTACAATGTCCTTTATATTCCTCAATTCCATGTCAACCTTGTCTCTTTTAAAAGTTGCTAGATTCCTTGCACTGCCATTTAACTTTTACAAAAATATTGGAATACTTCCAAAAAGATGATTGATTCAGCTAAACTGTTACAAGGTTTGTTTGTGATAGATTTACCACATTATCAAAAATCAATTCATCATACTTCTCTTGCCAAGCCATCTAATTGTATTTGGCATTTTAGAATAGGACATGTATCTCCTTCTGTTTTACCTGTTTTAGTGCTTTTGTCTAAACAGTTTCCTTAAATTCCTAGTTCTGTATAAAATTCCCTTTCCTTTGATGTATGTTATTATGCAAGGGAAAGAAAATTGCCATATTATATTAGGACATTACAACCTAATAAAAATTTGCAGTTGCTTCATGCTCACATTTGGGGTCCTTGTTCTGTTCTGTTTTATCTCTATTTGGTCTTAAATATTTTCTTATTCTAGTAGATCTACTTGGGTGGTGTGGATGAAAACTAAAGCTGAAACTAGACGACACTTTCTTCATTTTGTTTCTTTCATTAAACCTCAGTTTGACATCATACTAAAATGTCTAATAAAAAGTGGCAATGGTATTGAATTTATTATGACTAATTTTTAATACCAATGGTATTTTACATAGGAGAATTGTGTTGAAACTCCTCAATAAAATAAAATTTATTAGCAGAAACATCAACACGTCCTTAATGTTGCTGGAGACTTATATTTCAAGCGAATTTGCTTCCCTTCTCCTCTTCTACAAAACCACTGTCCTTTGGAACTTTTATACCATGAAGAACTGGATCTTTGTCACTTTAAAGTGTTTGGTTCCATCAGTTATGCAAGTACTTTGCAGGCACACAGAACCAAACTTCTGGTAGAACTACCAAGTACTAAAGGTTTTGTCTTTTGTCCTTTATAATCTTCACACTATGAGCTTTGTCTCCAGAAATGTTGAATTCAATGAAACCATTTTCCTTTTCACTCAAATCCAGACCAACCTATATCTTCCCCTAGCACCAAATTTTAGCTTGTCACATAGTCGGAAAAAATATCTTAGTTATTAAACTTTTAACTTAAATATATATTTTTTAACCGGTTCTAATACCTACTCCACCATATCTTCCAAGTCCTTCTTCATCCAGTTCTGGTACAAACTCCAGTCCTAGTTCTGCTATGTCTCCACATCCATCTTCTTTTTAATGAATTGGCAAATTGTAATTGAGAAGACAAACAACAGAACATGTGATTTCAAATATACTAGTCTGTAAATTCTGTAATATTTAATTACCTCTTGGATTGAAAATATTTCATGGTTACTATATAAATGGATAAATACAAACAAAATACTTCATAGTTCATACCTTTCGGGTGTATTAAACTTTATGCACAAATGTAACGACTAAAATTCAATAATGCACAAATTTGGACTAAAATTCACTACTAAACAAACTCAACAACTGATATTCATTTTAGCCTACTAAACAAACTCAATCAAATCAACCAATTGGAGTATAATAATTGTGCTATAAAGTGAGCCTTTGAGTATCACAGTTTTATTTGACTCGAATCGATTCATACCAATTTTGACTGGTCGAATGAGCAACTCAAGTCAAACCAATGCTCGATTCTCAATCAAACCAACCAATCCGAGTATAATAATAGTGCTATAAAGTGAGTCTTTAAGAATACCTTTATTGATGAATATCAACTACATTTTTATTTAAATCTCACACAATATTTTATAATTTAATACAAATCTATGTAAATTAAGAATAATATATAATTTTTCCTACAATACCAAATTCCAAATTTTATTATTATTCTTGGATTTCACAATTTAACTCACCGTCGACAATACAATTTCTTTCTCTCATTTTTCCTTTTGGGATCCACATCGATACATGAGAGTGGAATGTGATAAAGATAACAAATGAAGATTAAGACAAAAATGTTATGTTAATGGTATGTTAGCTATACTCACCTATGGAGATTAAGACAAAAATGTGTGTAATCATTTACTAAACTATTTTTTTATGGTTAAGTACTACACCTCACCAACTTATTTTGTACTAAAAAAAGGAAGTAAACAAATGTAAAGAATATAGATGTTCTATAAATCATGTTTCATTGATATCAAACAGCTATACCATATGGAAGAAAAATGTTCATGATATCAAGTTTTGCATCTAATCATTTGCCATCTGATGATAGTGAGAACATCATTGTTCCCACCCGGTATAGGCTTAAAAGAAGCATGGATATGCAACAAGATGAACGTTCTTAATAATTTTCTGCTATAATTTTCTCTTATTGCTGATTTATTTGTTTCTCCAATTATTGATTTATTAATGCACTAGTTCCCCATTCTTCAAGGCAGTACAATCTGAGAATCATAATTTAATATAGTGACAGAATAAAATATTGCATTCCATGAAAAGTAATAAAAGTAACATAAAAAAAAAGGATTTTTAGCTAGCTAAGGACAATACTTTGGCAATTAGGCTCTAGCATGCCAAAAACCTGAGCAAATAAGAGCAACATAAAGCAACAACATGAACAGAAATATAAACTCTAAAACAATAGCATGATAATATATCAGCAAGGGTCATTCTCTGTGAAAGACCTATAAATATAACCATAGATGCAACTCTAGATATTGCATTTCCTTTAAGCCACTGCAGGCATGTCCTTGAGCCATGAATCTAGTGGCTTGCCAATGGAATAAACAATAAATCCAATCTCCCTCAGCTTGTTAGCATCCACAACGTTCCGGCCATCAAATACGAATGCCGGCTTCTGCATGTTCTCATACACTTTTTGGTAATCAAGCTTCTTGAACTCATCCCACTCAGTCAAGATACAGATACCATGTGCATCCTTGATTGCCTCATAGGCATCCGAAACCACAGAGACTTGCTTGTTAGAAGTCGCCGGGCTTGATGGTTGAAGATGAGCAGGATGATCCCAATCAAACTTCTTCATGGTCAGATCCTTCAGGATTTGTTCTTCGGTGACCTGAGAATCATATATGCTCAGATTAGCCTTGTCTCCCAACAGTCCCTTGCACACATCAATGGCTGGGGTCTCCCTAGTGTCACCGGTATCCTTCTTGAAAGCAAAACCCAGGATAGCAATTTTCTTCCCCGAGACTGTGTTGAACATTGAAGAAACAACTCGGTTAACGAACCGGTTTTTCTGGTAGTCATTCACCTTAATGACCTGTTTCCAGTAGTTGGCTACCTCAGGAAGGCCATTGCACTCACAGATATAGACCAAGTTCAATATGTCCTTCTGGAAGCAGGAGCCTCCAAATCCAACACTAGCATTCAAGAACTTGGGTCCAATTCTCGAGTCTGTGCCAATTGCGTGGGATACCTGAGACACATCGGCACCAGTTGCCTCACAGAGTGCAGACATAGCATTCACAGAGGAGATCCTCTGTGCTAGGAAAGCATTGGCAGCAAGCTTTGATAATTCAGCAGACCACAAATTGGTACAAAGGATTCTCTCATCGGGGACCCAATGAGCATAAACATCTTTCAAAGTCTTAATAGCCTTTTGACCTCCAGGGGTCTCCCGACCTCCGATAAGGACTCGATCCGGGTTAAACAGGTCTGCAATTGCTGTACCCTCAGCAAGAAATTCAGGGTTAGAAAGAATGTCAAAATTGATGCCTTTTCTATTGTGAGTTAGAATCCTCTCAATTGCTTCAGCTGTTTTAACAGGGACAGTTGATTTCTCAACCACAATTTTGTCTGATTTCGAAACATCAGCAATCATCCTAGCAGCACTCTCCCAATAAGTCAGATCAGCTGCCTTGCCAGCTCCAAGCCCCTGAGTTTTGGTAGGGGTGTTCACCGAAACAAAGACTATATCAGCCTCAGCAACATGTTTCTCCACATCAGTGCTGAAGAAAAGGTTCCTCCCCCGGCACTCATTCACCACATCGTCAAGGCCGGGCTCATAGATCGGGAGGTGCTTGCTGTTCCAGGCATTAATTCGCGGTGCAGCGATATCCACCACAACTACCTCAATCTCAGGACACTTCAAGGCAATGACAGCCATGGTTGGACCACCGACATACCCGGCTCCAATGCAGCAAATTTTCACCATCTTTTAAATTCTTTCTAAGCAACCTGCATGATACAAATCCCAAATTCAAAACAACACCATATAAGATGCAAATTCACTGTCAGAAAATGCGTATTACTAGTTAACAAGGCAACTAAAGTAAGATCCGGAGTTAAATAATGAAAGCAACAAATGACAAATCAAATCCAATATCCACATGTATATAAGGTATATAATGTTATATACATTGCACAATACAAGAATTATGAAAAATCATGAGAACAATTACAGGGAAAAGTTGATCTATAATTTTCTAGTGAATCAATCATTAAGGCACTTGCAGATCTATCTGATATTCAATAATAAAATATAAATGGGTAAAATTGTTTTTTCATAAAAAAATTGTTTGGCTCGCTTATCGAAATAGTAAATTCAGATATCAAATCTAACGGAAATGTCACACTTCAATTTCCACAAACACAGATCCATCCATAATTCACAAACAGAACAAGTACATTACATCATTACCCAAATCACAAAAAAAACAAAAGGGATTAAAAGAAGACATTTTAGAACGAGACAAGAATACCCAGAAGAGAAAAACGAAATAAAAAATGGAAACGGTAAATGGGTATGAAGAAAAACAGGGGATTGGCGAAAGGTAGAGAAGAAAAGTACGGAAAATTGATGAAGGAAATGAGGAGATCGAAGAAGGAGGAGTGAAGAGATCTGAAGGTGGAAAACGATTCAGAGAAGTGAATGGGAATGTGAAGAAATGAAGACGCGTCACAATTATATATAGAGAGAGGGGGGAGAGAGCGGGGTACTATCAACACATGTTGTCTCAAATGTTACTATTTCACAAATATTTTCCAAATCATATTTCATATAATAATAAATAATAATAATAAAATAAATGAGAAAAAGACTTCAGTAAATATATATATCTAAATATAACTAAATATGTCTTTAAAGAAAAAGAAATTTTTTCCTATGAGCTTTTTATATTATTACTATATTATCTATTATTTATTTTTACGAATTATTGACTTTTAAATAAAATTAATGCAAATAAATGATAGATTATATACTAACTATATATATATTTTTATACTAACAGTGCATACATAATATGTTTGTGTCTTTATATAAGTTTTTTACTAATAATGAATGGTTTAAAATTTTCAATTGAAATAATATAATTTCATTGATATATGATGATTATTTTTTGGTATAACCAATAGTATTTTTTCACATTTTTTGAGTAAGAAATTAATTTCTTTTGGGATTTGTGTATATTCGTCTCAACAAATGTTGTTCCCAAAAATCGAACTTCAACCTTAAAAATCAAGTGAAGCCTGACACTATTAAATCCTGTCGGTATAAGCAATGATTTGAGATTACGATATTGCATTTTCTTCCGTAAGTGACAGATTTGGTTACACTTATTATAGGAATTTAATAAATAAATTTAGTAATACTACCTTGTAATAAATTTTTGGTCATGTCATACATTTATCATATATTTATTAATGCAAGAATTTAGTCAAGACAATAAGATAACATTTACGGTGGGTTAATATTGGACAGGATTGTTTTTTGTCTTTTTGCTCTAACCACCAGCTTTAAGACCGGATTTACAATGTACATACATTCCAAGAACAAAAATATATTACATGTATAGTAAGAGAAAAATATGCATTTACATTATAAAAGTTATTCATATTCTTGCTAAATAATTTATCATTCGTATTTAATTATTATTAGTTCTTAAATATAAGTAATATAAATTAATGATAAAAAATATATTAACCATCAAAAAAATTTATATTGACAATATATAGACATTATTCTTATAAATGACATACCAGTTTTCCTAAGATGGTGGATGGTAATAAATATGTAATTGGAAATAGTTTTGTTGCAAAAAGATATATTCTTAAAACTATCCATATTTTAATTAATAGACCTTTGACCATTAATACTCTTAACATTCCCTTTTTTTTAAAATTCACTCTGACTAAATCTATTGGATGATTTTCCATTTTAATATTAAATGTTACTATCATAAATTTAATTATTTTGTTAATTTCAAATAAGATTTATTCATTTAATTAATCATAAGTTTATAACATTGACAATATATAGATACTATATTTACATAGTAAATGATGTAGTGACAGACCTTACTTAGGGCATGTGGGGGCAACTAACACCCTAAATTTTTTATTCCTTCAAATTTATTAAAATAACTTTTATTTTTTATTTACACTCAGATGGTATCTTGAACTATTCGTTAGAACAACACTTATCAAGAGGGACAATCACACACTATTAAAGAGATTAGTTCTTCACCTCACCCAAAAGGTGAGGGGATCCCATTGGTAGTATAAAAAATGGTATCTTCAACCAACAAGGTGTTGATGCAGTGGTGTAAGGCTTCGCTAGATTCTGAAGATGACCAAAATGTGAAGAGTTCGATTCATGTGAACGACACTTGTAGGAATAGGCAACCACACATCCGAAAAGAGATTAGTTCATTACCTAAGAGGGTGAGAAGATATCATTAGTAGTAGCAAAAAATGGTATATTCATGAAAATACTCCTTGAACCTTACACTTTTCTTTAATTTGTAACTTGACAAGTATGTACAATACAATTTGTGTGGTCCTTCTAAATATTAGAGTTAATGGTCATATTATCTTTCATGTGTAGATGTTGATAAGTCTTATAGTATTATGAATTTATTTGAGTTTCTAATGATTTTATATTTCTAAAATAAATTATAAGATCACATATTGCCTTTGTCAAACTTTGAAACAAAAATTCTAAGATTCTAAGGATTTTTATAAATCATTTAATATTGATAAAATAAGTTTTTTTGTGTAAAAATTCTACCATATGGATCTCAATCATCTATGAATTAAGTGCAACTTTGACAAGAAAAATGAATACATTTTATTTGTTTAACTGAATTATTATTTTTATTTTAATTATTATACTTACCTATTACAAAAATATCATTTTCAGCAACGAAGACAACCAAACAAAATTACTTAGTAAATAGAAGATAGTTAACTTCTTGCAGACAATATGCTAATTTATATTGGAAAGGAAATTATGGAAAATTTTACTTCTAATACAATCATTGATGAGATTAAATATTTGAAAGAATGAAGAACAATACTTTAAATGAATGAATATTTTTATTTTAAGGCCTATAATTATTAATTATTGTTATTTAGTATTAATATGTTATTCAAAAACTTTGAAACAATTATGTATTTTTTTTATAACTCAATTAATTTTAATTATAAATTATAATTAAATATTGTTGTTATTCCTAAACTTGACTTCAAGATCCACCACTGAAAGTGTATATGAACTCATCTAAGGTGGTGGATGGCAATAGAAATGTAATTAGAAATATTTTTGTAACAAAAAATTAAATTCTCAAAACTATCCAGATTTTAATTAATAACCCTTTGACCATTAACACTCTTAACATTCCAATTTTTTGATTAAATTCACTCTAATTAACTCCTTTTGTTGGGTTTCATTTTGAATATTAAATGTTACTATCATAAATTTGATTATTTTGTTAATTTTAAATAACTTATTCATACAATTAATCTTAAGTTTATATTACAATAGGAGTGGATTTCCAACTTTGTCGCCTACCTGTTATAATAAGGATTTAATATGTGTACTAACAAGTTAGTGTTTTTCATATTGTCATCAAACTATTTATCACTTGTATATTAATTATTATTAATTTTAAACAAAAGTAATACAAATCAATGATAGATGATATGCTAATAGTGTAAAAATTTATACCAACAATACATACATTTTAAACTCGTATAATAATAATTTATTGTTAAAAAATAATTACAGTAATATTGATACTTCCATTTTATAAAAGTAAATATAAGTAAAGTAATAACTATAATATTAATTAATACTAAGAAATGGAGAGTAAGTTAAAAAATATATTTCATATCTTAGTCATCCATTTTATAAAATATAATGGTTCACATAATTTGAATTGGTCAATAAATCTAAACCATTAAATTTTCATAGAATAAATGACTAAGATATGTAATATACTTTTTAATTTACTCCCAAAAAAATAAGTGAATTATTTCCGTAATAGTGATCACACATGTTCATGCACCTAATTATGGATTCCTGTTAAGAATATCCATCTCATAGTTTCATGCTATTAATATTTTTAAAGTTAAGTTAGTTTTTTTTTCTAGACACATGTATGTCTGTAAAAGTCAACTTTGTATGACCTTAATAACATAAGAGTAAAAGAAGTGAACAATATATACACTATTCATAACATTAAATTTAGTATGATTAATGTTTTTTGGTGCTTAATTGACTTTGTTTGATATTGTTTAGTATTTTTAGACTTTATTGGACTAATATTCCTATAATAAGTTAATTTGGGATTTTTAGTCTAATTAAATCTATTATCATTTTCAAATCATATTTGACATCAAAGACATTTTGGGCATTATGAAAGGTAAATATATATGTTGAAGTGAATATTGTATTTTAGGAGTATTTAATTTTAATTTTGTTTTGGGCCCATTGTTTAGGGCCCATTTCAGTTTTACTCATTTACTTAGAGAGGGGAATCTGATTTGGAGGATATAACTTTAACATTCCAACATTTTGAAATCACTTTACATTTTTCGTTTTCTCTCTTTTGTTCTGCTAGGATTTGCTAAGGATTTCGGTTTTCACTTCTTCTTCATTTTATTTCATTTTGGTTTTGCTTTCATTTCCATGGAAGACTAAACTTATGGACTAAATTTTATTGGTAATATATCACAACTCTTGAAGTTTTGTTATTAATGCATTTTCAGTTTCTTTACTGTTGATTTCTCTATCCTATTTATGAATGTGGTTTGCTTAATCCCATTGTTTAGAAACTGGTTTGTGAATTTGTATTCGTTTAGTTGATTTACTCTCTAGTGCATGAATGTTTAGTTTGTGTGAATTGGTTAATGCTTCGTGCTTTTGCTGATTTCGCTTAGTTAAAGGCTTAGGTTGTGAACCTGTGCAAATTAGGAAGATAATGATTGAAATCTGAAATTAATCTTTTAAAACCGAGAATAAATGAACCAATGAAATTTAGTTATTTTATTACATTGCTTATTTACTGTTTCTGAAATTGCTCATTGTTCATGCCATTCAACAACAAAAACTCCTCATGTGTATGAGTATAAGGTGTTTGAATCTTTGCTTGAAAGATCGTCCTTGAGAAACAACATAGAAGTCACTTACTAGTTCTGCAGTTTTTAATTATTAAAATATTTATATTGGGTACGGCCACGATAAAAAATGTATCGACAATATCAAGTTTTAGTAAAATTACATAGAACTTATTTTAGATGGCCAAAAATATAATAGATAACTCAAAATCAATGAAAAAAATTCATATTTTATATATAAACTAATAATAATGTAAATATGTCGGTGTATTTTTATATTAAAATGTCATTACTAAAAAACAAAAAAATATTTGACATTTTATTACATTTTGAAAATGTTTAAGGAGTAAGAAATGTAAATAGAACTTGTTGTTTGGTATAACAAAAATTGGATTTTAGTTTCTTCATTAAGTAGTAAGAAATGATAATGGTCATACATAACAACGTAGTATGTGTCAACTTATATCGTCATCATTTCCTATATGATGAGTGATACACAATACAAAGGGAAGTAAAAATATAGTAAATTATAAAAAAATATTTCCATTCATTATAAAATACATTAATAATTCTAAAGAGATATTGCTTAAATTCATATAAGAGACTAATAATTTTAGAGTTAATTACACTAACACCCACTGAGTTTTAGTGAAATTACACAAATCACCCTCACTTTTCTACACCTACACAAACATCTCCTGATTTTTATACTTTCATTACATTGACCACCCCGCATGATAAATAAGTGTAATATTTTAAACAAAAAAATGTGATAAATGCAATTATGTTAAACAAAACATGGTATATTGTGAGGAAAAATCCAAATAATATACAAATCAATGTATCTTTATTATTTTTTGTTATAAAATGCATCAACAATTCTAAAGAGATATTGTTTAAATTGTTCTTATATTACATTGTAACGAACCAAAAATAATAAAGAGGTATTAACTCATATATTATTTGGACTTGTCTCCAGAATATACCATGTTTTGTTTAACTTAATTGTATTTATCGCATTTTTTGTTTAAAAAATTACACTTATTTCTCATGCATGGGTGGTCAGTGTAATGAAAGTATAAAAATAGGAGGATCTGTGTAGGTATAGAAAAGTGATGGTGGTTTGTGTAATTTTACTAAAACTTAGAGGGAGTCGGTGTAATTTACTCATAATTTTATATTCAAATTTATAAATGATCAATTTATTTTAGTTAATATACAATTAAGAGTAAATCACATTTGCACCCTTTGAAGTTTAACTTAAAATTCATTAATCACCATTTTTATTTAAAGAATTACATTCGTCTCGCCAATATGGGTAGTCGATATAATGTATATATAAATCATGAATAGTTTGTATAGGTGTCAAAAATGAGGGATAATTTATTATAACTCAGTGAGTACCAATATAATTTATACATGATATTATTATCAGTGATTTTTTTTGCTTTCAAGTATTTAAGATAGTTGTTTATTCAAGGCTCAAACATGATTTAACTAGTTATATTGGATCAATATATGATAACTAATCACACATAATCAATGATAAGTTAGGTTTATTTTACCTTTATACAATACTAGTGTGTTGACATGCACTGTCGTGCCTGTCAACCCGATGTCCTATCGTTTGTAATGTATAGTTTGTATTTTATAAATTCAAATATAATTTTTTGCGCTAAATTTACGGTTGAATTTATTCAATTAGTCTAATATTCAATTTTTTAAATACACTTTTAAAATAAGAAGATAATAAGGATAAAATAAGAAAATAATATTATATGGTTTTTTGGTAGAAATAAAAAGATATTGAGGGCAAAATAGGAAAACACAAATTACACCATGATGGGGGGTTATTTTATGTTTTCCTTTTATTAATAGTATAGATATGTTGACGTTATACTATACTAGCATGTTGAGAGACATTTTCATATCTTTCAACTCATTTTCCTATTGCTTGGAATTGAGTGTATAGTTTACATGATATAAATGTCAAATATAATAATTAGTATTTGAATATATTCAAATATTATTGTTTAAAATTGTGTATTCAAATAAGTGAATCACTTAAAACCTTAAACTATTAGTATAATCATGTACTAGTATGTGCTAAAATTTGATTA
Source organism: Lupinus angustifolius (assembly GCF_001865875.1). Classification (NCBI taxonomy): domain Eukaryota; kingdom Viridiplantae; phylum Streptophyta; class Magnoliopsida; order Fabales; family Fabaceae; genus Lupinus; species Lupinus angustifolius. Next base: position 7,616,619 of record NC_032019.1, on the reverse strand, counting down.
TTGCTAGTATATGTTAAAATAGACAATAGGAAGCATTACAAAATTAGGCTCATTTATACCAACATGACATTAATGAGCTAAATTCTACTCTTAGAACATTAAGATTTTAAGGAAGTTTAGTAGTCAAACTTGGGAAACAATGTTGGAGTTTATGTTTTCCCTTGCACCATAGCAACAATTACTAACCCGGAACATATGTCAACAAATATCACAATAAGAATAGTTGAAATTGTAAATTTGTACTTCAAGGATTCTACCAATTCCAACAGTAAGTGAGAAAAATTGCCACTTATCACTATCCTATTTAATCTACTTAATTCAAAATGCAAGAATAACATGTAATCAAAATTTTAAGAGAATAAAGTATCTCTTTATATCAGAAGATAACTTATTTCCTTAAATTCATCCAGTGTTTGACATGTGTCATATTTTCATTTCTTCAAGAAGTTTTCATTTTAAAATATATTATAAAAAAAAATAAGACACATGTCAAATACTTAATGAACTTAAGTAGATAAGTTGTGAGAAAGACTTACATGGAAACGTATGAATGTGAATACATCCAAAAAATCTTGACAACACATTAAACATTTAATTATAATTAAAATTTAGTCATTAATGAAAGCACAGAAAAGCAAAAGTACATTTATCTTTAAATATGATGTGTTATATATGTCATAAGTTATCTCATAGTACGAGGAAATATTTTATTCTCAAATTTTAATACTTAAACTTCATGCTTATCTACATGGTAGTGCAATATATGATTACACATGTGTTTAGACTAAATATAATCAAAAAGTTATTTATACTCATTGTTGTATACAAAGTACTTTAACATGGCCACTTCTACAAAAATCAACTACCAACCAAAGAGCTTATGTACAACCCACATTGTAAAATCTTGTATACAATTCTACACTATGAAGACTCTTGTTTCTCAGATTATGTACATACTTGATGATCAGATTACAACGTGTCGTAGGCTTTATATAACTTTTCCCTCTGATCACTTGGATGCTAATGCTCCCACTAGTCTTCTAAACCACGAACCCATGTTGAATGGATTTATGAACAAAAACATCATCTTCGAATTGCATATTTATCATGTTAGACAGAAATATTTGTTGCCTTTTCCTAAGGTAATATCTTTGATTGTGTTGTCGCATCAATGAAAAAATGTACTTTTAAGAGTAAATATCAAATGTGTATCAGTCTCATCTCTAAAAAAATTGAAAAAAACCATAATAATCCTCAAAATATCAAACGTTTGTCAAATTAGTCATTTTAATATGTATATAACACTTGATAGAAACTAAAGTACCATAGTAATAGTGAAGTAATTTTTTGAAGTAAAAGACAAATTTTAGGATATAATATAATGGTGTTGAACTACCATTTTTTTAGGATACAAAAACATGACAGTAATCCTCTCAGTGTCACTTCAACATTTCATCGAAAAAAATATAAGTGAAGAAGAAAAAAATGATAGAGTATCTAGGCTTGAAATGTAATATAAGGTAAGTGAATTATAAACACATGAATGAAGGAACATACATCTAAATACAATATTTATTGTATACTTGATATTTCTTAATACATAATAATGTTAAAATAGTTGAGTGATTAGTTAGTTTGGTTAGGATAGTTAGTTTTCTATCATTTATATAAAGGATTTTATGTAATTTTGTTTTTCAATCTATTCAATATTTCAATGAATATTATTTTCTTTTCTATCTTTCTTGTTTCATCAAGAAGATTTGCCAATGTCTCCTACCATTTTAACATGGTATCAGAGCATTAATTATTCCTTTTCATAGCTTCCGCTTATGCCTTACCTCTTCCTCACTTTGTTGCTGCAATCTTTCCATTGGTGGCAGTACCATGTCATTTTTCTCTAACAGTTGGTGTAGTAGATGATGCAGGTCTTGTCCTTTCTCTTTAAGAAAGATTGATTTTCTTATACTCCAAAATAATACATTCACAACAAGATTTACCACTTTCCCGTGGAAAGTGCTCAAGAACGAGTTCAAAGAAAAGTGTTGGAAGTCTTGATGATGTTCAATCTAATAGTTGGGTGGATGCCATGATGGCCTTTTCTCCATCAAAAAAAGGAAGAAGTTGCTTAAAGTATCAATCAATGCCATAATCTTCTTATTGGAAGCTTGTGGATTTATTTCTTTATGAGCGCGAAAGATATTGCTACTTGCTTTCTCTATTATTGGATTTGCAACTGGATATGTTTTGTCTTCTTTCTCATTAATGATCCTCACATATGTTGGTGGTGTGGTTCTCACTATATTGGTGATATGTTTTGATACATTTTTCTAAGGTCGTGCAGAAATATTTCTTCAACAATTACATTGGGATAAAGAAGATCTTTCTCTATCAAAGAATTCATCTTGAGGCTTCTTGTATCTGCTCTTGGGATTTGAGATGTGGACTTTATTGTCTTGCATTGTGTTTCTTTTCTCTTCAAGCTGCAAATTTTGTTACAACACATTTGGAGCGCATCTCATGCAAGGCCCTCTCTAGACTTGTTAACATGAAAGGGTTAGAATCATCCACCAAAATCATGTCAATTGTAGTGTCAAGATCTTGTTTCCGAATAGACATGAGTCGTGCAACCAATTGTGGTGTTTGGAATTAGTTGTTTCAGGTTTCAAGGTCAGTACAGTAGCTTGGAACCAATCTTTTCTTCTCAATGACAACAAGAATCTATACATTCTTTATCATTTACTCCCAATTATTTCTCATTTCTTTATTACTTTAGTTTTTTTTACCTCTCTATCTCATTAAACACACAACATTATAGTGTGCAATTTCCCCCCTCATTGAAGCAACATATAAGGATCAAGATTAACGTCTATCTCATTTCTCTCTTACATCCATTATAGTTAGTTTGCTTCTGTCAAAAAGATGGTTAAGTGTTGGATGATGTTGCTTCTCCTAAATGGTGGTTAAGCATCAGTATTGCTTCACGTTCAGATTTCAAGACTATGAGACGAAGATTCGCTCACCAACAAGATGAAGTTTTAAAATATATCATTGTACAATTATTTCAAGCTTGGAATGCTTAATACATTCCAGTTTGCAGGAAAAATGGTTGAGTGGTTAGTTAGTTTGGTTAGGATAATTAGTTTTCTATCCTTTCTACAAAGGATTCGAAGTAATTTTTTTCTTTCAATCTATTCAATATTTCAATGAATAATATTTTCTTTTTCATCTTTCTTGTTTCATCAAATAGATTTGTCCATTCTTCCTACCATTTTAACACATAATGAATGTGGAAGAATTGAATGAGAAGAGTAGATGTGATAGTAGTTATAAATAATGAGTGTATTATGTATACGTTAAAAGTGTAAAGATTCATACAAAGTCGGTACATTATTCACCTTTCATTTGAATCTTTTGAAGAGCCAATGATAATTGATAATGAATAATAAATGATAGAGTGAATTACACTGACACCCCATGAGATTTAGCGAAATTACACAAACCACCCATCGCTTTTTTATATCTACACAAATCCCCTGCTTTTTATACTTTCATTACACCGACCACTGCTGTAACACCGCGAATTTTACGATTTGGAATTACAAGATTTTATTAATATTTTTATTAATTATATATTCTAAAATGAATTTCTGGGAATTTTCAGTAAAGAATTAGACGAAACTCTAGTTGAGTTTTAGTCTTGAAATTTTATTTCCTATTTTGTACTAAATGTTGGTAATTTTCGGAGACAGACGGTTCTGAACCACTGTCGGGGCCGAAATCCACCCGGTACGACTCAAAAAGTGGTTTTTTTAGTTCTGTAACTCGGAATCGAATTTCATTTCGAGTCAATATAGACCCTGAACACACCCATACCTATTTTCTAAATATTTTTCACTCAGAATGCCGAAATCCAAAATTCTAATCGGATATTACGATCGGGCGATTTATAATATCTGATCGAGTATTAGCCGATAATAATCGAGCATGTTTATCGCACGTGTCCGCGAAGTGGTTGTTTCGCATTGGGATGTGAGATTTGCCTTTCCATAAAGCAAACCTCACATCACTCACCCTAATGTCATAGGAAATCATCATTAGCCACCCTAGGATATTTGCCATGATTGCCTAGGGGAAAATCTGATTTCCTTCTCTCATTTTCAACTTTGCAAGGAGAATGTGAATCTCTCTTCTCTCATTTTTCACCTTTCTTCTTCCATCTTCAAACTTTGATCTCTCAACATTCAACCAATGGATGTTGATGATATTTAAGTATGATGTTCATGAGCATGTCAAGAACATATTCAACCGTTGAAATTTTCTAAAACGCTTTCTAACTCATTTTCTTCTCAAAACCGAAAATGATGATGTTCTTGAACTTA
>NC_032019.1:7610460-7612140 GCF_001865875.1 Lupinus angustifolius | reverse complement strand
TTGAATATTGTATATGAATGTTGTTGGGAACTTTTCTGGGTGCAGGTGTTTGAAAAATCATGTTTAAATGTGTTTCGGTTGTCGAAAAGGGCGAAAGTTGGTATTTTGTCCAAGTCCCTGTCGCTTGGGCGGGAAACTCTCGCCTGGGCGAGCACAGTCTCGCTTGGGCGAGGACTGGGCGAGGGGAAGTTTTTGGTTCTGGAACTCCTAGCCCGGGCGACCAATCCTCGCTTGGGCGAGCAAGGGTCCCGTTTGGGCGAAAAATGCCCAGGATTTCGATGAAAATTGAGAATTTTCTCGCTTGGGCGAGCAAAAGCCCGCTTGGGCGAAGAAAAAAAGAAAAAAAAATCCAGGATTTTAATAAGTTTCTGGAACCCTCTCGCTTGGGCGATGATACCTTCGCCTGGGCGAGGAAAGCTCCAGTTTTTTTGGGATTTAAAGAGGAATTGTCGCTTGAGCGACTGGTCCCCGCTTGGGCGAGGGACAGTGTGGGAAGATTGGAATAAAACGATGTTTAGAACAATGTGATGAACCCGGGTAGGTTGTGTTGGGATATAAAGGTTGTGGAATGAGATCATGACTTAGATGAGAAGCATGACTCCATAAAATTATGAAAGTATTGTTTGTGTTTATACCGTGTTGGGCAAGTATCCGACTTGAGGTCGTGAACTAAGGGGTACCCTAGTAAGAATACATGATATCACTGAACAACGATCGACCAACCATAAGAGGCTTGGTCATGTGACCGTCCAGGAGTATTCGGTGATGGGTTGTTGTGATTGAGATGTTACCTTGAGCACGTACGGTTGACGTATTATCAGGTCCCAGGAGAAGCATTCCTTGTCGGGAGATGGCTTAAGGATGGGCCGATCATGTGTTTGATGAATACATTTGCATTTGATTCTAATTAAGAATGCATTGCATTGTGACCATGAAGTAGTGGAGAGGAAATAGACGGGACGACTTATAGCACCATGATGTAAGTAGGGACGTCACTGATTGGGCGGTGATTCGCCAACAATGTCTTGAGGGAGAGTCTGGGTGAGACGAGTCCCTTGTATTCCTGGGGAGGTACCCTGTTGGATCGGACAGTTCTCACAGGCCAAACTAGGCAATCTCTGACAACCCCTTCCTGAGGGAACCGATCAATCTATTTTTAATTCCTTGCGATGATATGTTATTTCGGGTGGTACAAAACGGCTTGGTATGGGACCTGTACTCTCGATTATTTCCGATTAGGATGTTGGATGGATATTGGTGTAAGGTGGATGATCATGACATATCATGCATACATTATCATTGTGGAAGTAAATTCCCACATGTGAGTTACAAGTATGTTGTATTCCTATGTTTATGTATGTGATCTGATTATGAGTATAATGTTGCTTATATTATTTGATATATTGGTAATGTTGAAATAAATGGTAAGTTATGAATTTCTTCATGATGTTGATGATAAATGATGAATTATATGTTCAAATATATTTTATGTCTGAGTGTGATATTCTGAGTAAGTCCATGTTGTCAATGAATTTATGTTCATTAGATGTCTTACTCTTTATTGCTTGCTTTTCGGACGTGTGCTCGTCAGGTAGACAGCTTTGCTCGGATTTGGAGCTACCCGTCCGTGATGTTCCAGGAGGGGGCATGAGGAATTGAGGAAGAGGCAGTACCCTAGCT
>NC_032019.1:7575167-7610360 GCF_001865875.1 Lupinus angustifolius | reverse complement strand
CCTGGAATCTTCTGAGTCAGCTTGGGGGCCAGTCGATGTCCTTTTGTTTGTTTTTGATGGGGGCTGTGTATTTGGTGATTTTGTATATGTTAGTGGCGATGTAGTTTCCGCCTTTGTTGATTTAGTTTGTATGAACTAAAGATGACTTAACCGTTTATATGCATTGTGTTATTCAGGAAATTGTGAATCAGGTTAAGTTATCATTCGATAACGATAAGTTGATTTTCCGCATTTGAGTTACTTAAAGTGATGTCCCAGAAAAGGAAGGTTTTTAAAATGAAACAATTTTATACAATCTCTTTATTCAAAAAAAAATTTACCTATTTTTCCGCAATGTTTTTTAGAAGTATTTTTCGGGGCGTTACAACTGCTGCACGAGAAATAAGTGTAATCTTTTAAACAAAAAATGTGATTAATGCAATTAAGTTAACCAAAATATGATATATTGTGGAGACAAGTCTAAATAATATATGAGTCAATACCTCTTTATTATTTTTGGTTCGTTACGATAAAGTATAAAATTGATTTAAACAATATTTCTTTAGAATTGTTGATGCATTTTGTAACAAAAAATAATGAAAATACATTGATTTGCATATTATTTAGACTTGTCTCAAGAATATATCATGTTTTGTTTAATTTAATTGAATTTATCATATTTTTTGTTTAAAAGATTAGACATATTTCTCATGCAGGGGTGGTGGATGTAATGAAAGTATAAAAACTATGGGTTTGTGTAGGTGTAAAAAAGTTATGAGTGATTTGTGTAATTTTACTGAAACTCAAGAGGTATCAGTGTAATTTATTCTAAATGATACAATGACATTATAAAAATATCTTACATTATTATTTCTCTTTCTCATAAATAACATGGAGGGTAAGTGCTACTGATGCCACATTGTGCAAAATGGAGGAATGTACATTTGAAGTTGTATTCAATCCGTGGATTGAATCCACAGTCTCTCCGGGAAATGTAAAATTGCCACATAGAAATATGTCTTTTACACTAACAATTAATAAAATGGAGGAATGTGCATTTAAGGCCCCGTGAATTTAAACTAAAATTGTGGAAATAATAAATTGTGAAAGGACAAAATAGGAATGAAAACGTTATACCATATAGGTAATTACATATATATTGACTTTGTAGATTAGTACAGAAATATAGATAGTATCATAATATCTATACTTCTATATCTATACTTATTATAGTCTATACTTCTATATTTATTATATGTATACTTCTATATCTATATTTATTATAAAGTTAAAATATGGTGTAACCATCCATCATGGTGTAATTTATAATTCCATATTTTGCCCTTGCATATTTTCTATTTTCTACAAAAGACCATATAATCTAATGTTCATATCTTTATTACATATCCTATATTATTTTCTTAATTTTTTAACCATAACATTTTTATTTTATAATGTCGAGTATTTAAGTTTTATATATTTTATTTTGGTGAATCGAAATATTATTTTGTATTAAATGTATTGTAATTTTTTATTGGGTACATTTTATATTATATTTTTGTATTTATTTTAATTGTCAAATTAATGTGAGAGAATAATTAATATATTGGTAGTAGTTACGTATGATTATATGATTTTTTGTAAAATTTAAAAAATTTGAAAGGCAAAATAAGAAAACAAAAATTATATCATATATAATAATAGTTATATCATGTTTTTTCTTTATATATACTGTATCTTTTATATATATTATAGAAGTATAGATAGGTAACCGGAGATGTGTGATTAATGCTATTGAAAGCAACTTTATACACAAACACAAAACTTGATTTGAAATGTCTAGACCTTAGAAGGGATTCGTCTTTGATAATTTCTAACCCTTATTTGTCTTTGATAATTTCTATACCTTAGAAGGGGTTTATCTTAGATAGTCTCTAGTCCTTAAAAAGTTTTATCTTCAATTTTTAGAGATAACAATAGGAAATCTTTGTGCACATTACTTCTTTTTTATTTTTCTTCTTATTAATTCATTGTGATTAAATTCTAAATTTTACAAATTGTTTTTCAAATATTAAACCATAAAACATTAAAATTGTTTTAAAATAATTTTTAAATACTTGGATATAATTGCAAAATAGTTTGTCATTTTACATATATATTTGAGGATTGATATTTTTTCAACTCAAAATTAATTACAAAACCGTAAACTACTCACAGAACTTTATTATAATATTTTTTAATATAAATATTTTAAACTAGAATAAAAAAATAGCCACTCGTGAAGTTGATGGGACTAAAACCTACTTCCTAATTCTAAGAGGAGGACTTCAACAAATAAAGTTGGTCTAGGATTCTAATAATTTTATTAAGCATTATTTACATAAATACATGCAAATTGTTTTAGCTTTGGTTACAGCTCAGATTAGAATTGAGTCTAGCTAAATTGTATTATATATACATTAACATTTAACAGTTTTTATACAATCAGGATAATATCCATTATTGACCTATTAATTATTTTTTCCTAAATAAAAGTAATATACGTCAACGATAAAAAAGTTACTGACCGTATTAAAAACTTTATAGGAAAAATAAATAGATATTAAACTCAACATTAATACTGAAATCATTGCTACTTTATAGGAATAAAACATCATTTAAATAGTATTTATTTATAATAATAAATAAAAGTTTAAGGTATGGGAGACTCTCCCAATTTAAAGGGTAACATGATCCACCAACCTCAATGAGGATTTGTAGTGGGAATACATATAATATCAAAAGATCCCTCAAACTCAATTTTGTTGTCATGAAGGAAAGGTAAACCTAGTGAATAATCAACCCACCAACATTTACAACAAGAGTTTATTCAACAAAATACAACTGAAAATAAGATTCATTATTATTTATGGCAATAATAGATCACTAATTATTTAAGATTAAGCAGCATCATTCACCCCCTCTTAATCACAATTGCCAATTCATCATAGGCTATAGTCCAAGCATTGCCAAGTTCCTCACTCCATTTGTCTCCAACCACTTCCTTTATTGTTTTCAGGATTGCTTCTTTCACCACCTAAAAATATAATTTAAATAAGGAAATAATAAGTAATTAAAGAAAAATATATTATAAAGTATGAGATATAAATAGAGAGTTTTTATCATACAGGGAAATGAGCATCAACGACTCCTTTTGAGACATGAATAGAACCCAAATTTTTCAATGTAGCATCCGCCACCACTGCTCCAGTTACTTGAAGTTGAATTGCTGCTTCATATACCTATATTGACAAATAGGATAATGACAAAATACTACTAATGTAATAGTGGACTTCTTAGATAGACATTTAATTGTCTCTTGTCTAAGAAAATTTGTTTGTATGTGGTGCATTATACGACTATTTCTAAATGCAAAATAAAATTATAAAATGAATTTTGAATTTAATGATTTTAGAATTCTTATTTTTTGCTTTTACTTTTTAGTTCTTAATTAGACAATTATAAATTATTGACATTTAATTATAAAATGTACTTTTTTAATCATGTAAAGTTATGTGTATTTAGTTTTTGGTTCTTATGTCTATACAATGTTTGGAGTTAAGTACTTGAACTTATTATTACTATAATAAAAAGACTTGTGAGCAAATAATGTGAAAATATAAAATACAAAAAATATCTATATTCATTGACATTGTATAAGTATTGGATACAAACTCATTTTGTATATCATGCTTGTTGAGAAAATTAAAAGAGTTAAGTGACAAGACCAACCAAAATATTAGAAAGAAGATTTTTTTAATTGCATAAATAATAAATTTTTTGTTGCCTTTTTTCCCACTTACCAACTTGAAAACCTTTCCAGCATGAGCCTGGAGTTCAGGATTATTTTGGGGTACTTCACTAGTGCCCTTCAAAAATGAGAACAAGTCTTTTGCTGCTGGTGCAATTTCCAGGACCCTATTTTCAAACAAACACCAAAAAAATATAGATATATGTCACTTACACTCACAATATTAGCTCTTTCAAAAATGCAATATATATATATATATAAACAAATAACAAAATGAAAAGGAAAACTTACAAGATGAAAAAACGTTGGGTGTGTTTAGGAATATTTGCATTAAATTCTTCAAATGAACTCTTCACCAAAGCTGCTTGACTCTCAGTTAAAGCACCCATGTCTCTTTTATTCTTTATTTTATTTTATTTATTTGTGATCTATATAATTTTACACCATAAGAGTATGTTATATATAGGAGAAAGTAAGAGAAAAACTGAAGTTGATTATTGTAAATGTTATTACACATTGGCTTCTTATGTTTTCTAATGGGTATGCTATGCTAGCTTCAAGGTTTGGAACGCCCCTTGATGTGGTGTAAAGTCATGATTTGGATTGAAATGATGTCTGCCTATGTCATACAAATTAATATGTATAGTATTTTTTATTATAAATTGATCAGTAAATTACATATCATCTCTAAAATTTAACTCTTTTTTTATTTTTATACTTAAACATTATTTGTAACCTATAATGATATATATATATATATATAATTATATTTAACTTCAACCATTCATTTTCTTAAATCTAATAGATCAAATGAGTGAGTGTAATAAGTTATTTAAGATTTTTTTCCACTCTCATTGTCTATTGCACTTATTCATTTGGTTTTGAGATTGAGTGTAATTAGTGTAACTTAACTTAGGTGTAAACATATCTCTTCTTATATATATATAATAAAGGATAGTAAATTTAATTGTATAAGGATAGAAAATTTATTAAATTTTTGAAGGGACGATGATAATAATAAAATATGAATAATAGATAATCCAATGACAATATATAAAATTTATAGACGGTACCTACTTATATATATTTTTCTAGTTAAAAATGTCACATGCTTCTCATCACTTGTAAACGCCTCATTCAATGGCAGTTTGGAACAACTATTTTTTAGATAAATAAATTTCTTTTATAAATTAAGTTGGATATATCAAACTTAAATTATAAAGTTTTATTTTAGAAAAATATATATTTTTTCACATCTTCCTCGGGATTGTTGCTTTTTCAAGATTATTATCTAATAGATTATAATCACAAATATATATATATATATGATTATAGTCTCTCTTTTTTAACTATGCCAAATGCATGGCTTGTTATGCTTCAAAGGGTTACATTACCCCTTGATATTTGGAAAATCCCTCCATACAGCTTAAAGTTATGATCTATTGGACTTATAATGAAATGAACCGTAGCCATGTCACAGTAATGATATATGGTATAATACTTTGTGTAAGTTCATAAATATATATTACGTATTAAAGAAAATGGCTACAATCAAATTTATTTTGATAAGCATGCTACCAAACAAAACCACTTTCGCCTATTGTTATCACAACAATTCTATCTGAAGATAATTCATGTATTCCCTTAAAAAATTACCATGTTTTACGCAAAATATAACTATTCAAGTTTTAAATAAGATTATTGCATTTCAAAGGTTTTGAACATATACCAGCAGTTTATTTCGCAAATACAAATTTTATTCTAACTAATTTGCTTATTTAATTATATATTATTATAACAAATACACTATCTTAATGTAATTAACATATTCTGATTAAAATTATTATTATATTCAAATTAAAAATGATATTTTTAAAGGTTTAAAATTTTAGAGGCTACTTTCCCAAGTTTTCATTATTAGTTTTACGATTTACATATATTTATTTACAAATAATATAAATGATATAATATGTATCTTTATACTGACAGTAGTTAGATATTAAAATAATTAACATATTCTTAAACAACACCATTCCATGATTCAATCCAACTCCATTGTAATCCATGCTGTGTGTGAGAGAAACCAGAGAGATAAAGCAGAAGAAAGGCTCATAGTTTGCATTTCTAGTTAATTTCTTAACTAAGACAAATATCTTCAGCTTAAGCAATGGTGGCCTAAGATTTACAGGACACAATTACTATTAGTTCAAATAACACCTACAGATTTTTTCCAGTGATAAACAAACATAAAAATGAGTTTCAGATGGTAGCGGAACTCCACCATTTCTGAACATGACTGGACTGGGAACAAAAACAGCAAAGCTTGGCCACTTCCTCATCATCAACAAGGGCGTTGAATTGCTGAACTCAGCTACTTCACATCGTCGAGGAATGAAGGTCACCATGGCGAATAATCAAAATCAGGGCGCGTCTCGTGAGCTATTATGTTGAGCAAAGTAGTTGTTGACGAAGTAGTCCAACTACCCAAGACACATGTTTGAATTAGAGCAGTCCAACCACCCAAGGAATAGTGATTAGTAAGCACCCTTAAATGCAATAGGGAATACTTAGTGCATGAGATACATGCCTACACCTTCTTCATGAATGAGAAACAAATTTGACTTTGAAATTTTCCATTCTCTAAAACATTAAAGAACATTGCATTATACTTCATATCATTTTCAAATTGTGAGATTAGAGGTAACGTTATACAGAAACAAGAAGCAATTTAGAACGATGACATGACGCTGAAGGAAATTCGATTGAATGTATTGTAACAAATGACCAACTACAGAACAAATACTGCTTGCTGAGGAGAAATAAAAACAGCTCAATACTTTTACTTATGTTAGAAGCAAAAACGAAGGGGAAAGTTTTTTTGGTACATTGGAAGAAATAAAACATAAACTAAAACATAGGGGAAAGATCCATCTGCAAAATATGGAGTCCCAGATCTTCAATTTTTCTAAGGAGTTTGATCTATGTTTCAACATATAATCCACCAACATATTTCTCTCTCTAAAAACATGTCTCTCTCTAAAAACATGTTGTGTATGAATAACTCAATCATGTGACATCAAATACCGAATAGTGTTGACCATTTGTGCATAATTGTTATTACGAATCTGCATTCCATCACTAATGATATGGACTGCCTCTAGGTGTATGCACATATGCAGTGGTCTTTATAGCCTGCATAGCATATATGCTTACTCCAATTAGTTAAAAACAAGTAAAGCATGGTTGGCAATCATTTCAAAGGTGTGTGCACATATGCAGTGATCTTTAAGGTTGGGTGGTTTAGCTTGGATTCATGAAAGTTGTAACATTTCTACCCTGATTGTTTTATTATAAAGAAAAGGTTATGACTTCCAAATAAAAAAGAACAATAACAACAACAAATGAAAATAAGTAAATTATCCTTGGAAGAAAAGGCATGATTTTCACCATGAACCATTATTTCTGAATGATGGGTTCGCAGAAACCTCCAAAACAAATTTAGATGGAAGAAAAAAGAACATCCTGACTATAACACTGGAAAACCAAGGATTTACAGATATAAACACAGTTAAGGGCTATATACCTCAATCATGTGCTTCTTGCAAGCCAGTTTTCTCCACTCTATCACTAAGCTTGGAAATGTTGAGATTTCATCAATCTGCTGCTTAATTTTCAATAAACTTTAGGTTTTTTATATCACTTTGTACAGCCATTACATTTATAGAGCCTATTCATAAGTCATTAGTATCTTCAGTTACTGGAGGTCTTTCCCTTCTCCTATCTCTAGTAGCCATCTTCTGACCATATCTCTCGAGTATGTCCGCCAAATCAACCAACCCGACCTCTCTCAACTTTTTACCCACTTCCTCAAACATAAACACCCCTTCCTCATTTGAAAAGTAGTGCAAAAACTTATTATAATCAAACCTCGGTACCTCTAGTCCTCTGTTCATCACCCGCTCCACATACTTAGTGGCTTCTTTTGACTTTCCTGCTGTCACCAAACCGCCAACAAAAATAGTGTCGAAATTGATAAGCGGATCAGACCCCTTCCTTCCCCTCCTTCCCAAATGACCTTGCAACAACATTACGTAGGTATGCATGATTGGTTCACAACCTCTTCTTATCATCTCCCTAAACACCTCGGTTGCTTCGCTGGCCCTTCTCAGCTTCAGAAGCCCCTTTATCAAACCATGATACACACTTAAATCCGGCACGTCAATCCCATTTACAATTTTATAAGCCTCATTAACTCTACGTTTCGTTAGAAGCCCATACACTACAGATCCGAGCGTTAAGTTATCGATCTGAATCCCTCTTGTGTGCATTTCTTCATAAGCTTCCTGAGCCTCAGACATCATCCCCTTCTTACACAACCACTTAATAGCCAGCCTATAAGTCGAAAGACCGAGTTCATCCATCCTCTTGAACCTCATAGTATGAAAGAGCTTCAAAGCCTCACCATACTCATTCCTCTTGAAAAAGATCTCCATCATTTTCTCAACAGCATCAATATCAGGCTTAAACCCTTCATCAGCCATCAAATTCCAAATCTTTGAAGCCTCAATCAAATTCCCTTTATCACAATACCCTCTAATCAAATGCTTATAAGTCACCTCATTAGGCCTAACCCATTCCCTCAATTTCAAAACCAAATACTTAGCTTCCTCAACAAGTTTCCACTCACACATTGCCTCAACCACCTTATTCAAAGTCCCTACATTATACTCAAAACCATTAGAGCTCATCAAGTGGAACAACTCCACACATTTCTTAAGCTCCCTGGCCCCACCCAGAGTCCTCAAAGCAATCAGGAGGGTCTTATCATTCGCGACGCGGCGCCGCGACATGTCTTGTAGAACATTCCAGAAAAGATCAATGTTTTTTGACCTTCCTATTACATCAAGCATTTTATTGAAGGAAACTGTGGTGTGAGTGAAAGTGGGGTTTGTTTTTTGGGTGTAAAGGAAGAAGAGGTAAACGGGGCGCCATGAATAGGGGAAGGTGTTGCAAACCTGAAGGAAGAACTCGTGGGTGAGTTGAAACTCGGTGGAGGTGAGTTTGGAGTGGAGTCTTGACTCGGGGGAGTTTTGTTGTTGGAAGAGGATTGTGCAGACGCTGAGGAGGTGGTCTTGGTTCACTGGTGAAATGGGGTTTGTGGTGGTGGTGGTGGTGGTGGTTGTGAGGAGGCGGCGGAGGAGTTGAGCGGTGAGGATGGTTGTTCGACGGAGAAACATGTTGATATGGATGGTGATGACGGCGTAGAGTGGTTTTGGGTCAATGGTTCCTGCTGGCCTTCGCAACAGCGGCGTCGCGGTCTATGGTGGATTTGGGGTGAGGAGAGTGTTGGTTGCATACATCTTAGTGAGTTAACTATTACTTGGTATTGAATCTCCATTTCATTTGTTTGTTTAAAAATTAATAATCATTCAAAATAAAATAAGTGGTTGATAATAAAATTATATTATTAGTATATACTTCTTTCTCTCTTTGATCAAAATATTAAACATTAAAATTTATTTTTGGTTCCTCAAGTTTTTAATTTGTGCAATTTTAGCTCCTAATGTATTATGTGTGATTTTCATCTTTCAACTTCATATGGAGGAGTAGAAATAACTTATCCCCAACTTCCTATCCAAATTTTTTTCATGTTTTTCCTACTAATAGATGACATTGTACATTCTGAAATTACACTGTCATTTATATATACCACTCAGAGTTATTACGAAGTGTAATTTCAACTTCTCTTATCTTTTATTTGTGTAATTAATTATAAGATTTATCCATTATTTATATTTAATTATCATTAACTTTTTAAAAAAAATAATCTAAATGAACGATAAATAATATAATGATCATATATAAATTTATCCATGTATTACATTCATAATTAAAAGACAACTGAGACACGACATACATTATGTCATTATCACCAGCGTAAAACCAAAGAAAAACTGAAATTTCACTGAATATTTTTGTTGAATACTATAGTACATGTGATTATTTCTCTTCTTCCCATATTGCTGTTCCGTTTGTTTTAGCCAAGTGACTTTGTCTTTCTCCAAGTAAGTCCTATACAGAAACATGGGACTCACCTTTGTTGGAGAATAGAAATATATTTATGTTTTAACTATAATAAAATAATATATTTATCGTTTAAAACATAAGTAAATTAAAGTAATTAACTCTTTGTTAATGGAGAAGATCCCTGCTCCTACTAATCATTCCATACAAACTTCATATCATCAATTACAAACAACAATAAAGTAAAACAATTATAACTTGTTTTTCCAATAAAACTTATTTCTTTAATGAGATAATTATTTATATAAAATAAATAATATACATCATTTATATAAGTTTTTTATTCATTCATTAGTTAAAAATTGACCCTCTATCATCATAAATTCAAAAGTTGTTATAAAATAAAATTATCTAAAAAATACTGAGTGTGAGAGTTAAGATACATGTGAATGTTTTTTGGCTTATATAAAATTAAGATACATGTGATAAACAAAAAGAAATTATTTTATATTTTATTATCTATTTGTGGTTAGGAAAATGCAATGATGAATAATAATTAACACATTAAAGGTATGAAAATTTTATAGGGAAGATTTTGAATATCATAGTTGGTGTCTCACTGGTGCGAAACAAAAAGACAGAGTGTTGGTCTTTGTGTTGATCACGATTTGCGCGGTTCCTGTTTGAAACAGAGAGATCCAACGGTATAGATTTGGGTCTTCCTTTGACCCACACGACACGCTCGATCTTTAACCACTCCACCCTTCTTTTCCCCTTCTTACTCGCATTCCATTCCTTCTTATTCTTCTTCTTCCTTCGCCACTTTCATATCAACCCCTTCTTTTCTCTTTCTTATTACTGTTCTTGTCCTTCTTCATCTATCTATCTATCTCTCTCTCAAACAATGTCTGCAGAAAAGGAGAGAGAAACCCAGGTTTACTTGGCCAAGCTTTCTGAACAGGCCGAACGATACGAAGGTATATATATATACATGTTTGTGTTTTTTGAATCGTTTTGTTGGGTATGTTGGATAGTTGTTTTGTTTTGCTTTGATGTGTTTGAAATGTGGATTAGGATGCAAAAGATTTGATTTTTATATTTGGGTTTCAAATGTTGCTTAAGGATCAGTATTGCATTTTTAGATTTTAATAATAACTCATTTTTCTGTTGTATTAAAATAGAAATCCCTATTTTGTATTTTATTTTTCGGGTGGGGTGTTTCAAGCTGATGGGTTGTTAACTCGTAGTTTGTTTGAATTAGATTCACCTTGTAATTTTTTCATTCACGTGGCATGTTTTTGTTTTGTTTGATGTTTGTATAGGAAGTTTTTTAAGAGGGGTAATGGTACTTGAAAATTGAAACAGCTTACCAAAGTGCCTTATTGGAACCCATCAAGGTTTTCCAAGTCTTTAACTCTTGAATCATGATTCATTTGCCATGAGAGTGAATCATAGGTAGTGTTTGCTAGATGTGCCACAACATTAACATGATAAGGTTTGTGTTCTGTATTTGGTTTACTTTATAGGTAGAATAGAAGAGTGTATAAGATTTAAAAATATCACATTTTGATCTCATTGAGATGGGCCAGACCAAAGAGAACAGTTCTATCCTCACGCCAAACACTTAATAGAGAAAGAAACGTCTTTTTGTCCTGTTTTCTTCCCTCTGTTCTCTTTGCTATTGAACTCACCTATCTGAATTTAATAAGTTGTATCTGCATTGCTAACCTTCTTGATGGAACCAATCAGCTCTAAATGCACTTTGTTTATATCCTTTACCTTTGGATACCATTTCTTGGCCTGATTTGGTGAAAGATTAATTGTGTTCATTTAGTTAACTTGTCTGATTTTAGGACCCTGAGGAAATATAGGTAGATTTATTGTGCTCAGAATCTACATTATGTAAGTTTAGTTATTGTTGTATACCATAATGCACAGCACTAGTAATTCAGTTACTGATACTGATGATATCTCTCTGAATCTTACATATTTATTATGCAGAAATGGTTGAATGTATGAAGAAAGTAGCTAAGCTTGATCTTGAGCTGACTGTAGAGGAGAGGAACCTTCTCTCAGTGGGATATAAGAATGTCATCGGTGCCAGGAGAGCCTCTTGGCGCATCATGTCTTCAATTGAACAGAAGGAAGAGTCCAAGGGAAATGAGCACAATGTTAAACTGATCAAAGGTTACTGCCAAAAGGTTGAGGACGAACTCGCCAAAATTTGCAGTGATATTCTGGCAATTATAGACGGGCATCTGATTCCGTCTTCCACCTCAGCAGAGGCAAATGTATTCTACTATAAGATGTGAGTCACATAGCTGTACTACTTTTGTGATACTTTCTTGATTAATTCAATCCCTTTCCCTGCCCATATAGTCATTAATCTTATCTTCATCTTCATCTTTATTGATAACATTTTCTTCTTTTGAGTAGATACTGTTTCCCTTTTATATTATAATGTATAAGATATCATCATATCATCAGAGATATGAGAAGGATAGAATCTGCATGAGTGTGATCATAATCATACAATAACTTATTTTTGTGTCTCATAGTGTTTGTCCACATGATGGGTAGGGTACCCTTAGCTTGATTTATTCCTGGCCCTACAGGGTGTCAAAGGCTAAGAGTCACTGGATTTGTGTGTTTACATTCTATCCCTGATTTTCTTCTGCTTCTTTCGATGCAGGAAGGGTGATTATTTCCGGTATCTTGCTGAGTTCAAGACTGACCAGGAAAGGAAAGAGGCAGCTGAGCAGTCACTGAAAGGATATGAAGTATGTGTTTGATCTTTTGTATTTCAGCACTTAACTGATTCATAATAATTTCGTATGTTTATCCGTATATTGTATTCCTGCTTGACGTATGCAAGTATTTCAATTATTAGGCTGCTTCAGCCACTGCAAACACAGATCTTCCATCAACACACCCAATCCGTCTTGGACTTGCACTCAACTTCTCTGTCTTTTATTATGAGATAATGAACTCTCCTGAAAGGTAAGTTATTGGTTATCTCATATTCTGCATGTGTTCGTCGAATTGTTTCTTATACCCGTCTTAATATCTTTACCGAATCTTACAGGGCCTGCCATTTGGCTAAACAAGCTTTTGATGAGGCGATTGCAGAGTTGGACACCTTGAGTGAAGAGTCGTACAAGGACAGCACTTTGATCATGCAGTTGTTGAGAGACAACCTGACTCTCTGGACCTCCGATTTGCCTGAGGATGGAGGTATGGAAATTATTGAGACTTAATACAAGATGCACTTGAGTTATGCTCTGGTAAATCAGTGAATGTAATACCATATGTTGCTGAATAATGATGTCCAAGACATAGAAGTACCTGATGTATATTCAATCCTACAGTGTCACAATATCACTTGCATTTCTGATTTCACTCACTCCATCCCTTTCCCAACCTTGTGAGAAAATAAATTTTGCAGGAGCAAAGAGAGAGAGAAAAAACTTTTGGTCTTGGAATGAATGACCTGAAGTATAGATCAAAGTCACATTGTTTCTAGATTGGAGTCTATAAATCACTCCTAGTTAGATAGTCAAGCTTTGTGTTATTTATGATAGACTATATTAAAAACTTGGAACTGTTCTAAAGACTGAGGATCTAAACATCAATGCTCTCATGCAGGCGAGGACAACATAAAAGCTGATGAAGCCAAACCTGCTGAGCCTGAGGTATGTGTATGACTGAAATGATGCATGTTCAGCATGAGAGAGCCTTCTCTATATCCAGAAATTTGACATTCTTCTATATTTTTGCAGCATTGAAAAGGTTCCACTTAATATCTGACATTGACATGGAAGTAGTCAGATATCCAAGGTACTGTGGAAAGAGGAAAAATTTCAGCTTTTCTAGCAATGGATTTGGACCGGACAATGCATCGACCAAGGTCTCTTCATAGTTTATGTGTTCTAGCTACAATACCTGTGCCTGTCTTTTATTTTATCCTTCAAACCTATTCTTTTCTCTTTTTACAGCCTTTTATGTTCTAAGAAAAGTGATCAGCCACAATGAACAATTTACATTTTCTTGTAATCATCTCTTATGTGTTCATTACTTTCTGTTTACAATGTTTATGTTTCTTACATACACCTTGCAATATTGTCACTAGGCAAATAGTGGACTGATGCAGCCACACCCAAACAAGCCACCTTGATGCATGAGGCAATATATCATTTGCTTTTAAAAGAAAGACTTGTGTGAAGACGAAACCATGTAGAGACAACCAATAAAATCCTGACAACAAGTTAATATTTTAATGTTAATTAAATTTAATCTTAAATGATAGCATCAAAAACCATAAAATGTGCTTGTCTCCAAATATGATGTATTACATATGTCTCTATACAAGTTTTTCTCTACTTTTACCACCTAAAAAAGTAGCAGATACCTAGGATCCCATTTTGTCAAAAAAAATAAAAATACTCCTTTACGGTTGAAGTCTAAGGTTTTGAGATGGAAAATGCTTATTGTTAGAGGTTGAAATCTCTAAGAAAGGAGCTTGAACCTTGGGCTTTTAACCATTCACACAAAATATGGTACAACAAAATTAAACAAAAAATTATGAGTACCCATCCATATAGACCATGAGATAATGAGCTGAAAATAAATAAAAAATCTCACCACTTTGTTGAAGACAAGCTATAATCAAAGATGAAGGGCCATTTGGTGTTGGGGCTTTGATTTTTTGCTTTGTTCTTTAATACACGAGTCAGAACTGGTATCGGGTGATTTTTTTTTATCGAAGCCAATAAACGCCCCACAATGTATACTCTACTAATACCAGCAAAGTTACGCAGAAGAGCAGCAATATGGATTTTAATAGATTAGTGGATTAATTAAGAACAAAATTTAGAAAATGAATCGAGAAACAAAAAAATAATTTGGAGAATAAAAGTATGGTTTTGGCTTTATAAATTTTATCCTACAAATTCTAAGATGAACTTAAGGATGATATTCCTAACTAAATAGTGAGCACTTTTTACACTTTTATAGTTGGGAAACAAAATAGGAGTGTGCTGATAGATGACAACTATTATGCACTTTGAGGGAAGTGGTGCATATGAAAATCTCATTTAACTTCATTCCACCTATAAAAATTCAGTCTAGTGTTTGGTATATATTATGTTTTTAGACTATTCTTATGTATGATTATAATCCATGAGATTATCAATTAAAGAAACAAATCACCATCAAGATGAAGAGATGCAATTTTGCTTCTTTTACTTAGTTTATAAGCTTTTATATAAAAACAACTTATAAACCCAAAATAAACAAAAACAATCTATAACAATATGCATGAAACTCTCCCCTTCCATCCACCGACCTCACCTTTATCTTGTTGTTAGGTCATAGCCTTCCTCACCCTGTTCCAAATTTTCGGTCAGTTTCAATTCTCGGAGACCTACTTCCCTAAATATCTTACATTCAATGCGGAAGAAGAAAAGATAAGCTTTCTCAAATGAGCTTCAGAGAACTCGAGGATGGATTCCGTGATGGTGGACACTTTTTCATGAGTTTGGGATATCATGGTGGAGGTTGGTTCACAGTAGTGGTGTTGCACTGGCAACAGTGACTGGTGTGGTGTAGCAAATCTAAGGAAGCGTGCATGACGGACTCAGATTATTGGTGTAAAAATATAATTTCCTAAACAATGGGTTAGTTAGCTGTTCAGGGTGAGCTCTAAGGTGTTCATGATTATCTTCAAGGACTGGATGCTTATGGTCAAGTGCCTTAGGGGCACCTAAGTGGTGAAAAATCGTGCTGAATGATGTGTTTATCATCAGAAAATGAGTTAAATGATAGATTATGAATGGAGTGTTTATCATCAGCACAAAATAAAGGAACTAAACTCAGTAAGAATTATTGATAAGGACCACCAGAACATAATTGATCCCCAAGGAATAACCATTCTTTACACATCAAAAGGTGAACAATGTTCAAATGAAAATGTATAATACCCAAAAAGTTGTTGCTTAAGATTCTTCTGCCATAAAGAAACTCGGAGGCAAGGAAAACTCTTCTTCATGATTAAGTATATCTATCTCGTCATCGTCTGATTTCTGAGGGGAGACAAATATGAATCACTACACTATTCCAGCTCTCAATATCCAAAGGACAATGTTAAACATTAAAAGCAAGCTAAAATGTTACATGAAGGGTATATGACAAATAAGAAAAATCTGTTTATTGATAATATACCAGCATTTCTATGTTGTAGAATCGATCCAGCAATTGAAGAACCTCCTCGGAAGAGAACGGTCTGTCAAAACTGAATGGAGCATATACAATAGTTACAAGATTATTAATCATAATAGATTCCCAGCTTATTATGTTCGATAATTAAAACAAGCAAGACAGACAGAACTGACCTCCTCTTTAGATATTCCATTAGACCAAAAATGACAAAGTAGCGATGTACTCCTTCACAAAAGGGAATATTCATTGTAAGCACACATAAAATTTGATGAATCTTTCAACCCGATAAAAAATATGAATTTTGATACATCACAACTAGCGTTAACCATCTGAAAACTGAAATAGAACCCACCTCAGTATAACTACAATAGATGAAATAAGAAATGCAAATTGAAAAGTATCAAATAGCAACTAAACAAATAGCATTTTTGCACATGACAGGTTCATACTGATTAATTCTTCAATCTTCTGGTAGTCACTAAGACTTGACAGGTTTATACACAAAACTTGACAAGTGTATCAATCAACGATGATATATAATTGATTCTTCTAACCAGATATCACTTACATGTTACCTAGAATTCAAACTCTAATCAATATTTTTTAAGGTAACTAACCGAAATACCAAATATTACTTACTGCATAGATGAAAAAAAAACAATTCATAAACATCTACCTAAGTGCTAAATCCTTTTTCTAGAGTTAGTCCTTCACATGGCATAAAATCCTCAACAGTGGTAAAATGGTTTTTTTTTCCATTATCAACATTTTGAGCACAGAGAGCTCTTACTTGAAGGGATTAAACAACTCTCAAATATTTATGCACAGACCCAACATCAAGTGTCTTTAGATTAGGTTATTTTGGATGCATTATGGGAACCACTGTGTTGATTGGGAATGTTGCAGTGTGAGATTTATTGTGATTGAAAATTTGTTTTTGAACATTTTGCGGCCCATGATGTGGTAGTGATGCGGTCTGAAACGACTATGTTATCATGTTATCATGATTCGTTGTCACATCACAATTGCATATGACTTGGTATGATCCACAATTTAAAAACTTGTTATAATTTAAAAAATATAATACAAAATAAGGCTTTTGAAAAAAGCATTGCCCTAAAAATCAATCAAAACTAATCACGCACCAAATACTTAAACATACAAAGAGATTAAAATACATAGCAACAAAATAATAAAATTTAAAACGAACAAAATTCACCTTGAAGTTTGTTAGGAGGATAAATTTCAAAAGCTTGCAAGAGTTTCAACTCCAATTCAACCTCTGCGAGATCCTATATCAGAAACAAAGAATTACAATTCAGTTTCAACTTCAAATTTCAAACATTTGAGAGTTAGAGAGAGAGATACCTTAGGGGGAGAGGAATCAGAGGAAAGAGGAAGCTTGCAAGGAGAGTGTACGGACATGCCATCTTGTTCCTCTTCTTTCACTTTTCCACTGCTCATTCTTCTTCAAATTTTTATGATTCTTTGTTATCAAATTAAGCTGAACAGGTGAAGAAGAAAAAGAAGAGAAGAGTGTACGGACACAATGTTCAATTTTTTTGTTACTTTTGTTGGGGTTTTTGCGTTTTTTTTAGAAAAAGGTTTAAGCAGCAAATTACTCCTTTTTGGTCTGGTTCTTGGGCCACTTCAATAGAGTGGGTCAGATAAGCCCATTTAATAATAATTTTGAGATGAATGAGGATAATTAATTAAGTGGTAAAAATGTATTGGAAATTTAAGTTTATTGTCTTTTAAAGTAATAAGTGTTTAATTTTTTTGTAATTGATACACATAGATGGGATTAATAATGAAATACTCACTTAGCTTTGTGTATCAATTCAATATCCATTTGGGTTTTTTTTTCCTATTTTTTATTTGGATTGTTGTGTTCTTATTTGAAGTGGGGGTAATGAGGAATTTGATTTTTTAGAATGAAATGTCTCTAAAATAAGTAAGTGAATTTGATGAAATATATTACAATTTTATTTTATTATATTGTCTAAATATGTATTTGTTCATTTGATATATATATATATATATATATATATATACTATAATTTTTGGAGATTATATTTTAATTCATTGAAATGATTGTTGGAGATACTTGCTAAGTCATTGTCATTGTTAAAGGTCATGTTTCATTCTTATACTAAGGTGTTGATCTAATAGTGTAAAGTTCTGCTAGATCTTATGATAACTAAAATGTCAAAATTCGATTTATGAGAACGACAATTATTAAGAGGGATAGTCATAAACTCTGAAAGAGATTAGTTTCTGACCCGAAAGGTGATATGATAAGATATAACACCCAAAAAATAATTATACATTGCAATCTTGGTCTAGAGAATGTTAAAAAATTAAAGGAAAATGAATTTTTTTTTAAAGAACATCTTTATTTTTGTGCCTTGTCCAACTAGCCATTGTTTTGTCCACAAGCTATGCAATTCTTTAGGTGAGATAGTGTAATATAAAAGTCATTAGGATAGGAAAGAAAGACATACAATATACTATAAAACAAACAAAAAGTAGTTAGTGTTTGCTATAAGTTTATAATAAAATAAATGATAAATACTATATCTAGAGTCTAGACTACTTCAATATAGGGATGACAATGAAAAACGAACATGTAGATACTCGTCTGAACTCAACCCGAATTTAACGGGTTAAACCCGTTGTTACTGAGTTCGGGTTCACGTTTTACCCGATGTTAATTTTCGGGTTTGGGTTTGGTACATGTGATACCCTACCCCGAACCCGTCCAAAACCTGTCGCGGTTGTTGTTGTTGCAAACTTCAGTTGCAGTACATGGTATGGTAAAATAGTGAGTTTGAATGACTCAAAGCTTGGAAGTTTTGTCCATCTTTTAAAAACAGTGCTTTGAACAACATCATTACTCATCACACATTTCACTTTATCCCTTATACTATCAGAACCATATTTAATGTTCACCTTAAGAAGCAAGTTAACGGTTCAAAAGTTTCATCTCATCATTGTCACAGTACTAATGGGTAATGTAAATAACAATTTCAATCTGAATTTTAACTGAGGATGAATTGGTAGGTAAAAGAGTCTCTTATTAAGTCAGATTGTTTCAACTTACAAGTGAACAGCTGAAGAGTATTTACTATATTAAATTTAATCTATGACACCATCATTGAGACGTTTTATCCTCATTCTTTCTGTCATCAGTTCAGTGTGTCAAACGTCAAGTTCTTCTAAACTTTTGGGTTTTCCATCAGGTTCGGGTTACTCGAAACCTAACAGGTTCTGGGATGATATTGTTAATTGTCGCGACCCGATTTTTGGTTGGAAGACCGGCTCTACGACTTGGGAGGAGGCGAACCCGATTTCTACCTCTCCCGATTGATTTGGAGTCGCCACTACGTTTTTTGCGATTAAAACGTAGAAAACTCTATAGTAAGCCCAATTAGGATGATATGGTCTTTAAGCAGAGATTCTGGACTCGGGAGTCGATTATCGGGGAAGGTATTAGCACCCCATCCGCCCGTATTAAAACGGTACCCTCGCTAATAACATGAATTTTTATACCCTTAAAATTTATTTATTTAGAAATTAAATTAGTAAAACATCATATATATTTTTTATATTTGTGTCTGACAAGAGGTTATTATGCTCCTACGTTTCCCCGGGTGCAATAGGGAAATCAAGACTACGTAGTTCTGGTTCAAAAATTGTTTAGTTATTTTGGTTAATTATTAGTGATTTAGAAAATACCGATAGGTTTGGGAGTATCAATTTACTGAATTGGTTAATATGTAATTGTCTCTATTCAATGAGACTAGTAGTTTAGAAACGGTGTTGGTTGTAGACATTCTCCTCGTTTTTAGGGCAGTTAGAGGCAACTCGAACCATGACCTTACTATAAAAATCTCATAAAATTTATTTGGTAAAATAGTTTCTAATCATTTATACATATAGAATTTAGCGATAAAATAGTTTACTAATTATATATATATATATATATATATATATATATATGGAATTAATAGTTTAGAGATGGTGTTGGTCGTAGAAGTTAGAGACAACTCGAACCACAACCTTACTATAAAAATTCCATAATTAATTTGGTGATAACATGGTTATGGACAATTTTCATATATGAAATTAAGTGACACAATCGTTATGAATTATTTTTATATATAGAATTAATAACTCAGATGCGATGTTGGTCGTAGACCTTCTTCCCATTCTCAGAGAAGTTAGAGACGACTTGAACCATAACCTTGCTATAAAAATTCTCTAATTAATTTGGTAATAAATAATTTTTTTTATTTTTATTAAGCAAATATTAATTTAATTTAGGATAAGATAGCAAAGAAACAACACTGGTCGTAGACCGACTTCTCACTTTTAAAGCGGGAAGGAAAAGACGACACAGGCCGTGGACTAGGCTATTCAAATTCGAATAAAGATGGTTTGATTTAAAACACTACATAATAAGATACTGATTTTTTATTAATCTTTCAAAACTAATAACATGCATCATGCATTGTGATCATATTATTACTCATTATTGTTTAGATTTTGCATCTAAATTTGAAAAGTGTGTTATATTGTTACCATTATTTACAAAAAAAAAACACATTATTATTATCATAGTTTAATTAGCCCAAAAAGGAATGCAATATGTATTAAAATCTATACTTGTTGTGTGATTCTTTCCAGCCTTGAAATCATTACAACAACATCCAGGTTGCTTTCACGATTTTTCATGAGACAACTTAACATCAAATGGCCCTATGATGCTTTCATATTTATAAAATAAGCCATTCTTGTTGTTTTTCTTTATTTCCATAATGCAGTAAGACCTCCATATTACCATAGTAAAAGCATGTGTTCTTCTTGGGTGTCATTCGGAATGGCTTGACAGTATTACCATATATTTGAGGGATTAGGCCATACACAAATAAACAACAGCAGATGCAATGTTTGGAGCTTGCCCAAGAAAGACTAAAATTGGTCCATTGAAGACATGTATCACTGTTAAAACAACACGAGCCAATGAGAGAAGAACTGTTGATCTTTGCAAGTATATTCAAAGCATTTCAAACTTATTAGCACCAAACGCTTGTCCACATAGTGTCTCAACTGCACTTCCCATGCCCATCATGAGGCCATAGGCGAAGATCTAGATGCCAATGTTGCCAAGGGAAGCGGCATCGAGTTCAAGATTACCCATGTGGCTAGGGAAGATTTGGGTGGACATGGACATGACATAGTTGATGAGATAAACAACAACGGCAGGAGCAGCCAAGAAGAAGAAATACTTCAATTCAATCCATAGGGCTTTCCTAATACAAATTTGGACATGCAAGATGGTGTTGGAGAGTATGTTGTCTAATTCATATTGTTGATGGTGGTGTTTATGGCTATTGCAGGATAAGAGTGGTTGTTCATGAGCATCAAAAGAACCCATTGGATTGCGCTGGAGTTTGGTTTGTATGAGCTTTCTCCTCGTGTACCCCCTCTCTATATGATCTTCATAGAGATCATGCCATACAAATCATTCTTTAATTTATCATGTTCATCAAGGTTATGATGAAGCCTATCCACCATAGGAGTTAGACTACTGTCTTTAGTAAAATGCCATGCAAATATCATGTTTTTTTTATCTCCCATGCATTGTGACTCGAGATTCTCATTTGGTAGTTAATATAAAGTTGTAGAATGAACACAAATGAGAGATCCAATAATAGATTAGAAAGAAGAAGATTTTTTTTTGAGTAAATTACATTGACACCCCCTGAGTTTTAGTGAAATTACACAAACCACCCCTCACTTTTCTACACCTACACAAACCTCCCCTAGTTTTTAAACTTCCATTACATTGATCATCCCTGCATAAGAAATAAGTGTAATCTTTTAAACAAAAAATGTGATAAATGCAATTAAGTTAAACAAAACATGATATATTGTGGAGACACGTCCAAATAATATATGAGTCAATATTTCTTTATTATTTTTGGTTGGTTACACTATATTATAAGAGCGATTTAAACAATATTTCTTTAGAATTGTTGAGGCATTTTGTAACAAAAAATAATAAAGATACATTGATTTGTATATTATTTAGACTTGTCTACACAATATATCATGTTTTGTTTAACTTAATTGCATTTATCACATTTTTTGTTTAAAAGATTACACTTATTTCTTATGTGATCAGTGTAATGAAAGTATAAAAACTAGGGGAAGTTTGTGTAGGTGTAAAAAAGTGAGGGGTGATTTGTGTAATTTCACTAAAACTCAGGGTGTCAGTGTAATTTACTCTTTTGTTTTTTTGGATTTGGTCTCTACTATAAATCCTCTTTTCTTTTCTCTCTCTTGTGGTAGTTGCTGCTATTTTGAGTATGGAATTGGCATGAAAAGAGAAGGGCTTTGTGAGATTTGTTTGTTATGGATAAACGAGAGAGAAGATGTTTTTTTTGGGTCTCTTGGTTTTGGGATGAAGTCTATTCCCCTCTGGTTCTCTAACTCCCACCTATAAAATAAAGCATCCACCCCTTTTTAAAGAACTGGAATTATAAATCTTTTACTATGTAAGTTGAGGAGTGGATAGGAAAAAGTTTTTCTTTTGCTGAAACTCCCTCTCCCTTAAATGTTGGAATGAAGATTTATTTTATAATGAACACCTTTTCACCTTCACCTGGCAAGCAACGTATAATTCTCTCCCTATCTCTTTTAACTCTCATCTTGCATGGCTTTTTATGTACTTTCATTGCCAGCTTTGGTTTTCCATCCCTTTTATGTTACCTCTTTTGCTTTCACTACCCCTTTTATTTCATTCTTCTATTCATTCCAGTTTTAGTTAACGGGAAGGCATATTTAACTAGCATATACTAATCACAAAGTTTTAAAAGTGTAGCGAGTAAAAATCTAAAAAGTTTTGTGTATTACTTTCAACTTAATAAAATTGATAACATTGATGGTAACCAAAAAGGTTCTCTAACTAATGGTTAAGAATCAAATAGTCAAAGGTGATTAAATTTGATTTCGATCACCTAAAAAAAATGTTCTTTTCATGCATTTTTTTATTTTTTATTTTTTATTGAAATTCTTGTATTTTTTATTTTATAGCTAGGCCGGACAAAATTGAGTGTTCACATTAATTTCAACCCCGCCAAGTTCGGGTTTGGATTCGAGTTTTGGATTTCAGGTTCAGGGTTGGGTAAGTATAGACCGGACTCCGATCCGCCCTGTTGTCATTCCTACTTCACTATACACAAACCTGAACTCAAGTATAAGGAGATTATACTAATTTCACCTTATTAAATGTTATAATCACTAAAGTATCCTTCATTTTCTTCAAATTTAATTCCTATGTTTTAAATTATTCACTCTAGAAACAAGTTCTTGTAACTTTTAAATTGAAATGAATTATTGAAACACTTTCTTGTATATTGGTTATATTTTCTTATATTGAAATGAAAAGTACAAGATTTATACCAAGGCAATCAGCCAATCTTTATGCAAACTCATTATATATAGTTGCTCCTGCCAGGATTCACAAGAGAAAGCTGTAAGAGAATATGAAATTTTCCAATAAAATTTGAGTTCATTACGAAGTCCAGAGTTCCAAATGTTTACATTTTCAGTCCAAACCTTGATCATTAATAATGAACATGCGGACCAATGAGGAATGTATGAGAGGCTTGATTAGTTGAAGAAAACAAAGTGAGACGCCTGTTGCATGAAGCTTTTTCAATAATAGATCCCAAAAAAAATATAAGTCTAATGTCTATGCACATATTGTATAAAAATTTATACAAATTAATGTATCAATTATCATTCATTTCAATTTTTTATTTAAAAGTCAATAATAATTAGAAATAAATAATAGAAGATACAATAACAGTGTAAAAACTCTTATACCGTAAGTATATATATATATATATATATGGAGTTTGCTAATATGAGTAACCTTCTTTTTTTAGTTAGGTACATGTTATGTTAATAGTGTTACTAAAAAAATTAGTCAAAAATATCGTTGATTGCTTAATTCAACTAAAGTATGAGGTTAAGGTTAGTTTAGTAAATAGAATTTTTCTGATTCTCTTACCCAAATCCTTCAAACCTCAATTCATTCCCAAATTTCAGTCAACCCTATGTGAATGGCTTGAAGAGTTTGTGGGAGTGGGTGAGAGGTTAGGATAGAGTTTGGTTGAGTGAAATTTGGAAATGAATTGAATTTGGAGGGTTTGTGTGAGAGGATGGAAAAATTATATTTACTAAACTAACCTCAACATCATACTTTCTTAGAATTAAGGGATGAAGGATATTTTTAACTAATTTTTTTGGTATACTACTAGCATGTACCTGAATACAAAAGAAAGTTACTCATGTTAACAGAGTTCATATATATATATATATATATATATATATATATACTCATAGTATAAGAGTTTTTATATTATCATTGTAACATCTATTATTCATTTTTAAATATCATTGACTTAATAATTCAAATAAATGATAGTTGATATATTAATGTGTATAAATTTTTATACAATCAGTGTATAGATATTAGACTCTTATTCGTTTTTTTGTATCTATTATTGAAAAAACTTCATGTAACATGCCTCTCATTTTGTTTTCTTCAACTAATCAAACCTCTCATAACAACAATGTATTAGTTTAGTAGTGTAAAGTCTCACAGAGTGACAAAAATGTGAGAGATTTATTTCCAAAAAACAATATTTGTTGAGAGGAACATGCGCATACTCCATAGGAATTAGTTCTTTACTCAAAAAGTAAAGAAACACTATTGGTATAATAATACCCCAAAAAAATCAACTCTCTCATTGTTATTTTTCCAGCCAAATACGTAAGAAAAATTATTTTCACCCTATTATGTTACAACAATGAACACTGTCGGATTGTGTCATTGTGGCTTAGTTAATGATTTTAAATGCACTGTTCTGCTTATTAATTAAATTCAAACCATAACTTAAAATTATATTTATTTCAATTAATTAATTTTAAAATTATTTTCGGTCAATGAACTAATTAGAAAGATACTCCTCGGTTCTCACTTGCATTAAATTGTATACTATTCAAAAATAGTACTAATTCTTGTGTTTTAGGTAGTAATAACCATGACCATTACTAATAATCAAATATGAAAATGAAATATGTTTTTTTGGGATATTAACAATGAGTGAATGGTACATTTAAACATGTTTTTTCTTTTAAGTAATGGCTCAAGATGATAAGCAGGGTGATGCCACAAGGCGTGCACTATATATAACATAAACACCGTTTTATTAAAAAAATAAAAAAAATACATTGACAAATTATTAGTTTCGAAAGTCAAGTGATACTAATAATAATTAACTAAAATTAAGCATGTTTTAGATGTTAAAGGAAGTGATGGTATATATATATGACTTCCAATAGCTTAAACTTTTTTAATTAGTATTAGATAATACTAAGATAATATAATATATCTAGCTATAGATTGAATTATTAATATATCATATTTAACAATTATCTTTAACGGTATAAGACATCATTGGATATCCAAAGTGAAGGATTCAATTCCTGACAGTAATACTTGTTGGGAGGGACATCTACAAATTCAAAAGAGATTACTTCCTTAGCAATAAAAGTAAGACGATACATTTGATAGTATCAAAAAATTTATATTTAATGAGTCAACATAAATTAAACACCAACTATATAGGTTAATTAATAGGGTTGTTTTATTTTAACCATAAGTTTGAATTTTAGGAAGTGTAGCTCTCTTAAATAAAAGAGTTGCAATTATACTCAATTAAACATAATTGCATCAACCTATACCAAGAAGATTTAAAAAAGAAATTTCTATGGGTTAATTTGTAAGTTGAATTTTAGAGGAGAAAGAAGATAAATAAAAGGCTTGAGAGTCATCTCATAAGTATATTTCATAACTCTTAATTTTTTTTTTCTCTTTCTTCCCCTCCAAAATTCAATTCTCAAATTAACCCTAAGGTTGCAACCTTTGTTTTCTAGAAATATATTAGGTGATGAATTGGTAGAGCTGAATAGTCTCACCTAATATTAAAACCCCTTTTTCACAAAATAAAAAAATAAATTTAATCAATACTCCTATATTTGTTTTCGTAGATGAAAATTTTAAGGAAAAAAACATAAATGCTAATGAGGTTTTGTATAAGCAAATGTCCTTTTTAGACGGAAACTAGTCAATTTTAAAATGGACTCCACTTTTCTAAAAATTAGTAAGTTATTCGTGTATTTTTATTAGGCAGTTTACTCTTATAAATAGTTAAGATCCATAATATATGAAGAAAATTTCAAAAATATATATCTATCAATTAAAGCATATAAGAAGATATGAGTTAATAAATTGGTATATTTGAAACAAAGATATCATGATACATAAAAAGTACAAAAGTATAGCAAAAAAGAAAAGTTTTGATCAATTGATAATATATATATATATATATGATAATGTACAACTTATGTACACCAAAACTATAGCAAAAGTTGATTGAAATAAATAGTTTGATGGTATGATGGCATATCAAACTTATAAATGAAAAATATATAGTAAACTTAATAAGTTGTTAAAGCCGTAAAAATAGTGAATTTAATAAAAATATAGTAAATTTTGGATCGAGAAGTGTGGGTATAAGTTGTTAAAGCCACTGTTATTAAACTCGGACCGGTTAATGACTCGGTCAGGGTACTGGGTCAATGAGTCACTGGTCCAACCAGTGGGTCAATGGTTGGACCGGTTAACTCGGTTTACATTAAAATTCTAAAAATTAATGATACTGTATAACAACATTTAATAATTGTATACTCAAAATTTAAAAACATTTAGTGTACCTAATTAAACAATCAATAAAGAAAATTTTAATACTATAAAATGACACAAGCAAGTTGAAAAAATTATCAAATAATATATAAACTATGTTTTAACTACAACAAAAATGTACAATAAATTTAAAATTTAATTAAACAACAAAGATTTCGTTATAACGTAAGATAACAAGTGACAAAGATAATTACATATAAATTAAAAATATTTGACTTTTTCACCTCATCAATTTGGTTATTTTTTTAATTTTGATTGACTCGGCCGGTCCAACCG
The DNA here is from genome assembly GCF_001865875.1 of Lupinus angustifolius. Classification (NCBI taxonomy): domain Eukaryota; kingdom Viridiplantae; phylum Streptophyta; class Magnoliopsida; order Fabales; family Fabaceae; genus Lupinus; species Lupinus angustifolius. The sequence goes on along the minus strand of NC_032019.1, from coordinate 7,583,232 downwards.
GTCCGATCATCCAAATCATCAGTTTTACGCTTAAACTAACTGAGTTAAACCAATTTTGATACAAAACCGGTTAGATGAGAGACTCAGACCGGTTAGATGACCGGTTCACGGTTGAACCGGTCACGGTTGAACCGGTCTAACCAGCCGGTTCGAGCCGAGTTTTATAACACTGACTTAAAGCCATAAAAGTTATTATAAATAATTAGATAATATGAAACTTGATAAGATAAATATAATATAGAAAAATTCAAATAAAATGAAATTAATTAAATTGATATAAGAGCATGTTTATCAATTCAAATATATTTTAACAAGTTATTACTAATATAATTAATCACCAAAATGGTTGTTAATGGAAAATAATCATTGATATAATCATCTTTGATAAAAAAGGCTTTACCAAAAAGATCTTCCATAATACAATTATATAATCACCATTAGATTGATTGTCAATAAGAGAAGAAGTCACAACTAACATTATTCATTAACCTGGAGAAAATAAATATATCCTAAATATATCCATAATAATAGTCAATTAAATGAGAATCCCATTGATATAATCACTATTAAGATATATCCATAATGATGGTGGATGATAGGGGACAAATTTATTATATAAAGTATAAATTTTTATAAACAATAAAATAATAAGAAGACAAAAATAACTAATTTAATGAAATCTCCAATAAATCCAAAAAACTTTCAGCAATGCTATTTTAAGTTCTTCTCAAACTTTTTCTCCCTCTCTATATCCTTCACACCAGTGCTTTCATTAAGGAACATCTTCCTTAACATATTCACTCTTTAACCTCTTTCCATTTTTGGTAACCTTAGTTATAACTTCCATTACAAACTCTCCTATTTTCCTTTAAAAACTAAATTTTTAATCATTTTCAAAGAAAAAATACATGAAAAGAAACCATCACTCTGTTTTCTCCGTTTCATAATATACTACTACAACCACCACCACCTTGTTTTCATCATTTCCACTTCTTTAAATTGCGTTGTTTCCTATACACTGAAAAGTGAAAACTAGAACAACCCATATCGAGTTTTCAATTTTCATTCAATATACTGTGGGTTTTACAATGGCTTCTTCTGTTACCACTACCAACCCAATTCACATATCAGTTCAAAGACCGAAAATTTCTTCACTTTTTCTGTCCCCCATAAGAGTTTCAACAAGTTATGGGTTGTTTAACTCTCGGGCACTTCAACATGAGGTTAAAGAATCAAACTTGGTTTTTTCTTCATTGGCAAAGAAACATGTTGTGCCAGTGTACTCAAGCTTAAGCATGTTGGGTCTTAAACAGCGACGGTTTCATGTTGTGGAAGCTTTAGCAGCAGATGCTGGTGATAGTGAAATCCAAATCCCAAATGGGTTAGAGAGTTAAACATGTTTGATTCAATTATAACAAAAAAAACATGTCTATGTTTTTAGAGCAACATATGAATTAGTTATATATATATAGGTAATATATATTTTTTACTAAAAATATCTTTAAAAAATGTTTGTAACAATTTGTATTGTAGCTTTAACTTTTACATGTTGGCTCTTCATTGATGAAAATTACTGTGTTGCTGAATGTTCATACTTCACATCAGAAACTAATTCAATATTAACTTACATCATTGAACGACCAATATGACCCATTCATGAATTAATATGACTAAGGTTGTATCTTTCAATTATTAATTTAACTATTTACTCTTGTTTTTACATCTTGCTTGCATGTGTACAAACTGAGAAACCGGATTGAAAGTAAGAATCATTAAAACAGTGTGTTCCTTTTAAACAAAAATACTGAAATTTTGTTTATGCTTATCATATTGTCCAGTTGAACTTTTGCTGATCTTTCCTTTGGTAATTGATACCGAATTACAGGTCTGTTCAATCCTCAAAGAGTTTTGGTGAGAAATTTCCGGTGTTGGTTACTGGTTTCTTTTTCTTTATGTGGTAAGAATCCACCCTCCTTTTTTTTAGATTTTTCATTGTTTTTTAGGTGTGGCAATAAATCTGAGACAGAAGTTAGCAATGGCTGCATAATGCTAATTTGTTACTATCATCTATGATGATAAATAAATATTGACATCTCTTGTAAACACAAGTATAAGAGAATCAATCTAAAATACCTGATGAAGAACATTATAGATAATAAGATCAATGTTCGCGCAGTCTAGATTATTGCAATTTGTTTTCTGATATTGTCCTTCTATGCAGGTACTTCTTAAATGTGATTTTCAACATACTGAACAAGAAAGTTTACAATTATTTTCCATATCCCTAGTATGTTTTCCTTGACTCTTTTTCTTAGTCATATAAAGAATTTTATCATTGTATGTACATAGTTAGGCCTAGGACTAGATAACTATTCTTTCTAAAACATAATAGTATTACTTTTTGAGCTTTGTTAGCTGAAACACTTTCAAATCCTTTGCAGTTTTGTTTCTGTTGTTCATCTCCTTGTAGGGGTGATATATTGCCTTGTTGGCTGGTCTTTAGGTCTACCAAAATGCGCAGTAAGTTGAAATTCCTATATAGCATCTTTTATCTTCAAGTTGCATTATAAATTTAGATAGCATGTTATTTTCTCTTACCAGCCAATTGATAAGGAGTTCTTGCTACTACTGACTCCAGTTGCATTTTGTCATGCCCTTGGTCATGTCATGTCCAATGTTTCATTCGCTGCTGTTGCTGTATCTTTTACACATACCATAAAAGGTATGATAAATGGATGGAGGAAAATAAAAGGAGATTACTTTAGGCCGGTTTTATCTGCCGACTATGTATGTCTGCATGTTTTCTAATCAAACCTACGCAACAACATAATGACTATGAAGTTTTGGTAAATCCAAATTTCTGAGTTTCATATAGGATATTTATATTGGTTGGCTTCAATTTCAAATGATAATGCTGGTCACATTTTGGCTGCTGATTTACCATTTTTTCTTGAAAATGGCTCATGAATTGTGGCATGGCTTATTCATCAAAATGAGTTCCATACATGAATATTGTGAACATATACAATTCACAAATTTCTCATAGGTTTGAATATTTAGTTTTATTGGTATTATGTTTGTTAACTAAATTATTTTGCAAGTATTCATATCCGTTAATCAGTACTTTGATTAAGGCATTAAGCATTCACATTTTTTTTTCTGTAGCTCTGGAACCATTTTTCAGTGCCTCAGCTTCTCAGTTTGTGTTAGGCCATCAGATTCCATTGTCTCTGTGGCTATCATTGGCCCCAGTTGTCATAGGTAAGCTCACGCCACTTATTATTTTCTTCTCTTTAATTCAAAAAGAGCTTCCTGATCCTAACTTCTAAAATTATGCTATATATTTAAATTTTGACATGTGCATATAATCTCTTCACTGCTAAAACGTATCTTCGACGAAATTACATTGACTTCTTAGAGATTTGGATTAATTACACTCGACACTTGTCTTGTTCCAAAAACTACGCAGATCTCCCCTGGGAACTAAGTTGTCATTACACTTATCCTTAAGGTTTATGTTGTCATTACACTTGCCCCTTGAGGTTCATATTATTGTTAACCTTACACCCCTTACAATATAAACCTAAAGGGAAAGCTGAATCAAGAGGTCGTCGAATATAATTAAGTCAACGATCAAGGAATGTAAGTGTAATTTTCCTCATATTTTGTATAGTCCATATATGTGGCCAAATCTTTAAACTTGATAGTTCTCCTTTAATGTTTATTAGCTTATGTTAAATTTCACTTTAGGTGTATCAATGGCATCACTAACTGAACTATCTTTCAACTGGACTGGTTTCATCAGTGCAATGATTTCAAATATAGCATTTACATACAGAAGTATATATTCTAAGAAAGCAATGGTAAGATCTTTTAGTGCATGAATGTTGCCCATCAGGGATGCATATTGAAAGTAAATGTGATTATGATTCCGAAAAAAGTGCGCCAGAATCTTGTGTAAATTCAATTCGTGAACCCAAAAAAGTCGATAAATGTGATTATGATTCCCTTGATCAAGTTCTTTAACATATAAATTTGATTACAATTTACAAGACCTTCATCTAGTTAACAAATGGCCTTGATATTAACAGAATGGAATGGACAGTACAAATGTATATGCATATACCTCAGTAATTGCCTTCTTCTTTTGCATCCCACCAGCAATACTTGTAAGTCTATTTGATAAAAAATTTGATGAAAGATTTCATTTTGCTATCGCTTTTCGTAAGTTCGTGATTAATTATGTTTTGGCTTTTCCAGATTGAGGGTCCTAAACTTATGGAATTTGGATTTGCAAATGCTATTGCTAAAGTAGGGCTGGTTAAGTTTCTGTCTGATCTGTTTTGGATTGGAATGTTTTACCATCTTTACAATCAGGTATCATTTTGCTTTAGTTAAAGTTAAAACTTCTCTATATCTGAGACCTCTTTAAACTCAAATTGATGTACAAAGAATGAACTATCATAACATTTTCTTAAATGTTACAATTGCAGCTTGCTACAAATACTTTGGAACGGGTTGCACCATTGACACATGCAGTAGGAAATGTTCTGAAGAGAGTTTTTGTCATCGGATTCTCTATCGTGGTGTTCGGTAATTACGCGAGTCTGCTTATAATTTGAAATATGCAACTCGTAATTCTCATTGTTTATATTTGAAGTTATACATAGTCGGTCCTAAGTCTAAATAAAAGGTAAAGGTTATGTTAGGAAGTCTACAACTAACGTAAAACTTTACGATTCTCTATGATATGAATAATAATGACCCATCATTCTTGTTAAAATAGAAGTAATATGTTAAATTTGATTCATTTATGTTAAGTAGGTTAATTGCCAAGTTGAAAATTTGGAGGGTTATTTGTCAAAGTTGAAGGGATAATTTTTAATTTGAAATTTCATTCTAATACATGTACTTGTTCTATGGTAACAATGTAAACTTCTGCAGGTAATAAGATATCCACACAAACTGGCATTGGTACTGCTATAGCAATTGCTGGTGTTGCCATCTATTCTCTGATAAAGGCAAACATAGAAGAGCAAAAACAGGTACGTTTTTATTGAAATGTCAAAGTCTTGTAATTTTGTTTATCCTATGTCTCTTAGCATCTTGATGCAATGCTAAATTTGTATATGCTTTCCATCATAAGGTGACTAATTAGAAAGGGCAACATATTCACTAGATAAAATAGTGTTAGAATATTTAGAAAATGTATATATTGTACCTTAGGATATTTAGGAATATGTTTGCTGATTCTTAGAAAATATTGTGGAAACAGTTACTCATCTAATTGAGGAAGCAACCTTAGGAGTTGTTTTTTTATTTTGTTATATTTTCTTATTTGAGTTATTCTTCCCTCTTTTTTGGTGAAAATTATCTTATTTGAATAGAGATAGAGTCGAGGTTATATATAGGAGTTATACTTGGTCTTTTGTATCATATAGATCACATCACTTCCTATTAATATTAGTATGACTTTACATTCATCTCTCTCTTCCTTGTCTATAGTCCTAAACCTAACTTTTTCAACAAATATCTTAAAATGTAATAAAGATATTATGATATATTTTATAGCAAGTAGTAACACTTCTGTTTAAATTAAGAGTGTAATATATATATACTCTCATAGTGTAAAGATTTATACAAATTACTATATCATCCATCATTCATTTGTATTATTTTTATTTAATGGTCTATAATAATAAAATATGAATGATGCATTGACAATATAAAAATTTGTTACATTCAAAATGAATGCATCCTTTTCTCTTGATTTAATGAGTATGGTGATGGGAATGCACATACTTATGGCTAATTGTATTCCATTTCAGAAAGGTGCTGCAGCTCTTGCAAACTAATGGATATTTTTGCTATTAGCAACTTTAGACCATGCTACATTGGGATGGATTAAGTGACATGAAGCATTCATTGAATCCAATTATGTGGTTTGTACCTTGAAAAAATAAAAGCAGGTGGATAGTGAAAGATGTAATCAGGAAGACAATATTGTTTTTGCTTAATGTATATTAGTATTTCCTGCTGCTGTATAATGCACAACTTGATTGCAGTGTTCAACAAGCTTAAGGTTCTTAACCACCAAAAACTGCAGGGGAAAATAAGTTGGGTACTGAATCTATTAGTATTCAACTATCCAAAATATTTCACTACTTTATTAAATGAAATTGAGTGTAAAGTTACGGCTGAATATATATAACAATACATGTAACTTAGTTACAAGAGTAGGTTGTGTATCTTGCAAAATGATGGGATTTTGATAGTTTTAAAGGGTATGTTATGTTGTATATTGTGAGTTCTTTAACAACAAGAAATAGAAACTATGCAAGGTGTTAAGCTTAAAACTTTATTGTGAATGTTAAAAGAAATGAACGACTTATTTTGGATCTACCTTCCAAAATTCTTTGATTACACAAACTTACGACTTAGGAGCCTTTTAGTCAGTTAAGCTTGGATTTTAATATTTATACATTATTTTAAACTTTCTCAATACATAGATTATTTTCACTTTACACTTATTTTAGTCATTCTTCCAAATATGTTGACTAACTTATTTTAGTCATTCATATGGGTGAGCAAGACCCAGGCCGACCCGCGAACCTATTTTAACCTGATGATTTAGAAATGGGTCTGACCCGTCCAAATAAATAAAAAAGACAAACCCGATTAAAAGAGACCCTTATAATTCTTCTATATTTTTCAGTCATATAATTTTAAAAGTTTTTAATTTGAAAGATGAAATTTACAAGTTGTAGTTTATACACTGATATGCAAGGTTTAGTTGAGTTTATATACAGATTATAATAAATTTGATTATACATATCTAAATATTTCAGAGAGAAAATATGTTTGTCATTTTATCATTTTCCAACCCGGATCTATCCATATCTTGGCCCATCTTATTTTGGACTCGTCTCTCACATATCATATCCTAATTAAGGACAAATTCAAGTTTAAAAGTTGACCTGATCAATATGTAGAGACGAGTAAGGAACATGCTTAACTCATCGCACACTCCCGCCTTGTCATTCCTCCAAGTATGTGTACATACTTAGATTTTAAAAAAAAAATCAGCTTTGTTGGCTATAATTTAAGATATGTGGATCAAATGTCAGGTTGATGCTATATTATATATATATATATATATATATATATATATATACATTCACACGCATATATAGAGACCATATTGCACATAAGACAATTTTCTCTAATTAAAAGTCTTGTTATATATAATCCTCCTAAAAGTTGAGCAAGCCCTTCATTTTGATAATTTTACACCAATTAGTTTTATTTATTACCGTCTAGGCAACTAGTTTACAAAGTACATTTTCTAACACTTCCTTTTAACTATTATTCCTTGCCTATCTAGTTATCACACACAAATTACGGAAACAAGAACCAAGTGAATTGAAAATGTTTAAAACATTATTTGCAGTGGAGTTCAATACAAACCACAGCTTTCAAAGGAGCAGACTTGTAATTCTGTTAACACAGATTTTCAAATCCTTACAGCTGCTAGTCGTAGACACCATTAGGTTGTTAAGAATAGGAAGTGCCAAAAACAAAAATCAATCAAGAGAAAGGTAAATGTCTGCATTCATGATATCTACCCTACTGAAATCGAATCTGTCAAACAATTATTTCAAATAAGTTAAGCTGGAAAATTCACTGCTCTCAGTTTTTACAAGCACCAACCTGGTGCCTGAAAAACTTCTGCTGCGACACACAAAAAAAAAAGGAAAAAAATGCAGAAACAGTGGCGAAAATTCGAGCTCCCTGTTTTCGCGGGAGACGATGCTTACGGCTGGACCCGCCAGTTGGAAAGGTATTTCGTGTGGAGGGGGTCACCGATGCTGAAAGGATGCAGACGACACTGCTGGCCTTGGAAGGGAAGGCTTTAAACTGGTTCCAATGGTGGAAAAGATGTACTCCTAGGCCTTCTTGGGAAGGGTTCAAGGTGGCAGTAATTCGGAGATTTCAACCTTCGATGATGCAGAATCCGTTCGAGATACTGCTGTCTTTGAAACAGGGGGGAACCGTAAAGGAGTAT
>NC_032019.1:7477832-7575067 GCF_001865875.1 Lupinus angustifolius | reverse complement strand
GTTGTTTGAATTAAATAAAGAGGGAATTCCTAGAATACCCTTATTAGTTAGTTAGACTAGGGTATTATTTGTATAAATAGAGAAGGGGAAGCTTGTAAGAAGGCAGCTTTTGGATATTTTGTAAATGTGGAATAACTGAATTGGAGCAATTCGGTTGGGAGGGAAACTGCTGGCAGTTTCCATTTCATTCTTGTATCTCTTTCTTTCAATACAATTTCATAGATTCAAGATCAAATTGATCTTGGATACATTCTTTCTTCAATCTTTCTACTCTTTCTTTTCGTGATTAATACCAGTTCTAATACTGGTATCAGAGCACCAACCTGGTGCCTGAAAAACTTCTGCTGCGACACACAAAAAAAAAGGAAAAAAATGCAGAAACAGTGGCGAAAATTCGAGCTCCCTATTTTCGCGGGAGACGATGCTTACGGCTGGACCCGCCAATTGGAAGGGTATTTCGTGTGGAGGGGGGTCACCGATGCTGAAAGGATGCAGACGACACTGCTGGCCTTGGAAGGGAAGGCTTTAAACTGGTTCCAATGGTGGAAAAGATGTACTCCTAGGCCTTCTTGGGAAGGGTTCAAGGTGGCAGTAATTCGGAGATTTCAACCTTCGATGATGCAGAATCCGTTCGAGATACTGCTGTCTTTGAAACAGGGGGGAACCGTAAAGGAGTATGTGGAGGAATTCGAGAAGTACGGTGGGACCTTGAGGATTATAGATCAAGAATTGGTGAAAGGAATATTCTTGAATGGGCTCAAGAAGGAACTACAAGCAGAGGTAAAAATGTATGATCTACATTCCTTATCTGAAATTATGCAAAAAGTCTTGTTGATGCTATAATTTAAGATATGTGGATCAAATGTCAGGTTGATGCTATATTATATTATATATATATATATATATATATACACACACACATTCACACGCATATATAGAGACCATATTGCACATAAGACAATTTTCTCTAATTAAAAGTCTTGTTATATATAATCCTCCTAAAAGTTGAGCAAGCCCTTCATTTTGATAATTTTACACCAATTAGTTTTATTTATTACCGTCTAGGCAACTAGTTTACAAAGTACATTTTCTAACACTTCCTTTTAACTATTATTCCTTGCCTATCTAGTTATCACACACAAATTACGGAAACAAGAACCAAGTGAATTGAAAATGTTTAAAACATTATTTGCAGTGGAGTTCAATACAAACCACAGCTTTCAAAGGAGCAGACTTGTAATTCTGTTAACACAGATTTTCAAATCCTTACAGCTGCTAGTCGTAGACACCATTAGGTTGTTAAGAATAGGAAGTGCCAAAAACAAAAATCAATCAAGAGAAAGGTAAATGTCTGCATTCATGATATCTACCCTACTGAAATCGAATCTGTCAAACAATTATTTCAAATAAGTTAAGCTGGAAAATTCACTGCTCTCAGTTTTTACCTATGGGAGCCAACTCCATCTTCAACACCCTCCCCGCTTCGTAACACAAAACAAGAATGAAGATTGCAGGACACTATCATTACGCCATCCTGCGACAGCCACCATCCACTAATATACACAGGAAATCCAACGGAAATAAATGCAACAAAAGATTTGCCCTTTTGCATAAATAATTCATTTGGACATCAAAGAAAGGTGCATCTGCAACAACAAAAAACATCTATCAATGGGAGGAGTAGCTATAGAAGTGGCAGTTCAACTTCATGAATATATCCATGTGAAAAGATGAACCCTCCAAATGAAAAGAATGCAAAGAAGGGGGCACATTCAAGCCACTTCTTTAAAACAATCATACTAGTGTATACCAGTGTGTGTGACAAACAAAATATGTACACTCCATTATATAAGTAAATATCATCATTCATTACATGAACAAAAAGTTCCCCAAATAGTGGTTGCTAGTACGAGAAAGAGGACTGCCACATCAAATGAACTTTACCTGCCAAGTCAGGAGTTTAGATTCTGAGGTCTGGCCAGTTTAGGTAAAACTTTAGCTAGCCACTATCCAAATGATCAAAGACCAAAAAACATAGCTAGTTCAAAAACTATTGTCTTAGAAAAAATGCACAATAACTTACCATTCAAGCATAATCCATACTGTAATCAAGATTGAACAGGATGTCCCGGCGGGCTTCTCCACCTACTCGGATATTGAGAGATCTGGCCAGTGATTGCACGCGCTCATCACTTTCATAGTCTATCTCTCGCAGACACCGTCTTCTGACCTTTCTTAATGTCTCCTTTGTCGGTTCAAAACCAGCTGCTATCTGACAATGATTTTGACAATACATCAATGACCTTCACTGGTAAAATATAAAATTAAAAAAATATTTAAGTTACCATATCGTCAATCACTGCAAGAGCAGATCTGACATCCCGATTGATCAGATGGGCATCAACAAGCAGCGAATATGACTTTGCATTAGGCTTAACATTCAAACTCGCTAGGTGCTCAAACACCCTTGTAGCTTCATGTGTCTGCCAGAAGATAACTAAAGTTATTAGTATGTTACTCATGGATTGACTTTGTCACAACAGGCTCTACTGTAGCACATGAAAATAATTAAACAGGTATAGAACATCCAAAACTAAATGTCTATGCCAAAGATGCAATTAAATATGAATGCCAAAGATGCTAAAAAATCATTTTTTTTTCTCCTCTCGCCGCCAAAGATCCCTTAAAGAATACAGAAACAGTTCAAAACTGATCTCAAGTTAAACGCATGCTTTCAAAAGAAAAAAATAGTGGAAGGGGACAGAAAGGGAATGCTAAAAAAACAGTTAAAGAAAAGTGGGTTGGTAGAACAGGTCATCACCTTCTTGAGCTTCCCAAAGGCATGCATCAGCCCATTGTATGAATGAATATCAGGGGTCAACCCAAAGGCAGACCCAATTGATTCAAAAGTTTGGTATGCACGATCAAGGTCACATACATTTGCACACCCTACAATGATGCAGTTCAGTGCAGCAACTGATTTATAAGGACGCTCTGCCTGGCTTAAATTCTCCAGTTGAAAATAAACCTAAATAGAGCATAAAATTAGATAACGATTTAAATGAATACACCACCATTATGAACCAAATAGATCACAAAACATTTAATTTAATATGTTGCATGATCAGTGATGAAAAGGTAGTAAAAATGCAAGGCATATCAAAGTCACATGGAATCCTTTTACAAAGTATTTGAAACTTATATTTAGGACAATGCACATATATTATGTAATGAATGAAAATTTGTATAATAACCTATTTCCAAAAGAAAATTTCCAAATTGTCTATTAAAACTATAAACATTATAACAAGAATGAATTAGAAGTTAGGTAATATTGATTATTTCCTACATCAAAAAGAAAAACATACAGTGTCCAAGGTCTCAAAACCCTTCTTGGAGCATGCCACAACCAATGGATGTAAAGAAGTAAATGGGCTGAACAAGTCTTCAGCTTCTTCGGAGGAATCTCCATAAGCAGACTCATACTCATGTAGAGTGCCAAAAGCCTTTTGTAGATTCCCCAATGATGCATGGGCATATATCTTTGCAAGATATGATTCTGGATTAGGAGCTTTTCTTTTACGCAATGAGCGGTCCAAAACAGCCCATGCTGCCCCTAGCAACTCAGAATTATAGGTTCTACCTGCAGTCACAAGAGCTGACACAACTAAACCTTCATCTACAGAAAGCAGAACAACGGGCCTTTCACGTTCACCCTTTACCATCCACCTAGCCATAAACTCCAGTCCATAAAAAGCTAACTTGCTATTATCCTTTCGAAGTGCCTCTTCAGTTATAAATTGGCACATGTTCCAGGAAGGGCAAAGAGCTTTGTTCTGATCTGTTGTCTGCAAACACCAATGAGAACATTATATAGAAGAAACGAAAAGTTATTACCAAATCCAATACAGCAAAAAAAACTTAGGTATCAACAAGATTCATCGCTCACCTTGCACCTTTCAATTATTGTCACCAATGTATCAAGCCTGCCCTTATTGACACAACTCCTCACACAGTCCATAAATACCTTCGTTGACAACTTGTAATCAGATTTCAAAGTTAAATCTATATATTTGAATGCAGCATCAATCTGGTCTGTCAAAAAGTGCATTCTAATGATCAGGTCATATGATTCATCATCAGGGAGAGATTCATTTCCAGTCTGCAGCATCCTAATAATAACAAAGCAAACCTTGATAGGTGAAGAAAACATGCTCAATATACACAATACAAGTGATACAAAATACAAAGTGATGGTGTCTATTAAGAGAGTGGTTCTGGTAATGGCTTGCCTCACTGGCATGCCTATAAGCATTTGAACTTTTAGTTCAATAATAAAAGCAAGACCAAAGCCCAGTTAACTAGGTGATAAGCAAAACATTGCATAAAGTAGAGGCTCTCCGTTCTTAACAACCTGGCTTTTGGTAGTAACTAGGCTCACCTCTAAAAATTGTACCAAAGCCCAGTTTGTCCACCCTCATGCATGGAATGCTAATTCAAAACCAATGGGATTGACAACACTGTAGCCCTAGTCACATACCAGCTAGGTACTAGGCATTTAACTCCCATTTTTTAAACTACTGGCTCTAAGCTCTTAACAACCTAGCTTCTAAGAGTGGGTACCCCTCTACCTTTTGATCAACAGAATTGTCAACAACCTTAGGAAATCATAAAACGAAATAATTACAACTTATGAGTTCCTGAAAAAAATGTTTTTAGTTCAATAAAAATTAACTAAGCAAAAAGTTAGTCAAGTTAGCACATGGCTAATCCATTAGCCACTCTTAGAGCATTGTTGTTTCTTGCATGGTAATCTGCAAATAACTTTACCGGCCATTTCCAACACAATTGTTATCCTGTAATCGAGTGCATAATGAAATAGGAAGTATAAACAATATAAATAACACACAACTAGCTACTGGGAAAAGCAAATTTGAAGTGATAGCACCAGTAAAAGCATGAGCTCCTTCCAAAACATTGAAAAAAAGTAAGACAGCTTTCTGACACTAGTAGGGGGTTGCATGCACAATTGCATAGTATTGAACACTTGACCTTGCATTTACGAAGGAAAATTTTCTAGTTTAATAAAATTATGGAGCATAAGAAGGATAGATTAATGCAGGAGACTCCAACCATCGTTGGGGTTTGGGTTGGTTCAGACGCATGCAGCCTTACCCCAATTCGGAGAGGGTGCTTCCATGAAAGTTCAGTGCTGAGAGAAAATATTTTCAGGTCAGGGATATTCTATTTTTCATTTAATAACAATGATGTGGATAAAGAACTTGCCAAAAAGGTATTACTACTGGACGTAGCTCAGGATATACTAACACTAACAGCCAAAGCCCAAAGAGAACCATATTTTCAATTATTTCACATCACAACAAACATCATAGAATCACCTCTTACTTGACAAGATTGAGCCCATGTCATTTGCAGATTTCAACAAGGAGATTTACAGCTAATCATTTCAGAAAATTTTCAGCAGAGTAAGTCTACTTGACAGGAGTGATCAGCTGATTGCAAAGCACTCCATCTGAGCTACTAGAGCGAATAAGAATAATACCCTCTCAGAAAATAATTTAAACAAGTGTTATATGGCTAGTGACATATCTACAGGTTGTTATTTGCAAAAACTTATTTCTCAAAAGTTTCGGCCAATGTAGTGCCATTCACATAGGTTCTGACTATCTTCTTCCCACGATGATCAGGTTGAATAATTCCAAGCCAAAAAAGCTACTACATATATCCTCATGAGTTGATTACATTAACCCAGGTTTATAGCATCTTAAAAGCATGCGACTGTCGTGAATATATATATATATAGCCGAGTCACTGACATAATTCACACATCTAACAGCACAATCTACATGGCATAACCACAGAAGTTGATCTACTGGTGTGATTCTTCATGTCATATCATCATGCAAAGTAGCGAGATTGACACAGGTTACAAAAGAAATTTCCACAAACATTAACTAAGCCCACACAAAAAAACTTACTGCTACATGATCTCATATATCTTCCACGTGGCCCAACAACAACATCAGAATACCCATTCCACGGAAACACTTCTTAACACATGACAACCTATTGGCATAAAAAACCTAAAACTCATAAGACCATCATGCTACTTATTAGATTAACCATATTATAAAATCAAAGTCTTCGCTTATATAAACATTTAAAACAAAAAAGTCCCCGAGGGTCACCTCAATTGGTAAAGCTACACAACATAAATTTGAGTGTCTGGTTTCAACAAATTCAATATACTGATCATTCATCAATTCACATTTCACACAATTACCACAATCATATAGTAAGATATAACAAAATTGAAATATGCCAGCATCTAACCGTTCGAGCAATTTCTCAGCAGCAAGAGTCTCATTAGCCTGGTGCATAGCCTTAAGCACCAAATTAAACGACACCGTGTTAGGTTTAATCCCAAACTCATCCATCTGCGCGACGAGGTCAAGCAACTCGGCCGCAGAAGCTCCGATCATCAAACTAGCCCTCAAATAATTGTTATAAAGATCAACATCAGGTTTATTAGGTTTCCCATTCCTATCCAGCGACTTAACCCACGCCTCAAAGAGATTCTTCACATCATGCCACTTCTGCGACGCAGTCCAATCGGCGAAGAGATTGAGTAGCGTCTGCGAGTCGTAGGTGGCATCGGAGAAGGAATTGGAAGCGCTGAATGAAGGGTCGTTGAAGAATCCAGCGGGGATGATGGAGGAAGGGGATAGGGAAGTGGCGGGAATGGGGTTGCGCCAGTTCTCGTTGTAGAGAGGGGAACCGGAGGCGGGGTTTGGAGGGAGGGAGGTGGTGGTGGTGGTGGTGGTGGTGGTTGAGGGTGGTGAAATGGGGTCGGCGAGTTGGGGCTCTTGGGAGAGGAAGGGGAAGGAGGTGATGGTTCTGATGGAGTGGGATTTGTGGCGGAGGAGGGTGCGAGAGAGGATCGCTAGTTGCGACGCCATTGATGGTGGTGGTGGTGGAAATTGGAGAGTGAAGAGTGAGAGTGTTGTGTAGAGAACGTAGAGAATAGGGCTATTGAAGGCTTTGTTAGGGTTTCTCTTTCGGATTCGGAGTTTGGATAATGGGTTAAATGGTAAATAACAACTTCACTTAAAGCTATGATTTGAATTTTATTGTTTGTGGAAAAAATAAATTTGAGCTTGCAAAAAAATGGAGGAAAAAGTTCGCAAACACACAATTTTGAGACATATTTTTTAATTTCCACTCATATCCTCCCTTTGGTATCTATTTTTATTTTGAAAGGATATTTTTGTCTTAAGGAAAATAATTTTACTTCATTGTATTTTTCTATTTAATCCAACAAAAATAGAAGAATTATGTGTTTTTTATATTTTCTTGATTAATAAATATTACTTATTTCTCTCTCTTTTCTCTTTTATCCACTAAACAAATAATTTTGTCTTAAGTGACTTTAAGTGCTTGTTAAAACGTTATTATATGGAGAAATATTATGCTTTGATAAGTTCCACTTTCATGTTTGATAATCATATTTAGTTTATATAAAACATTTTTAATGTATTTGATTTATTTTGTATAGATATATTTAATCACAGATAAAAGGTTGAAGAAGGACACGAAAATTATTTAATATTGAAATCTTGACATTGAGATTCGGGCTCAATAATCACATCGAAAATTATGGGAATCCAATTTTAGTTCATACATCATATTTTTAGATCCCAAACATTAACATTTTCTAAGCATTTTGAAGACATTATACAAACATAATCAAGCCAACTAGTAAGACATCAACAACAATAAAGCACTAATTCCACTAAATGAAAAGAACTACCGGTGAGTATCTATACTTATATACTATACTTATATACTCTATATAAAGCTAAAACTTGAAATAACTTCTCTCATGGTGTAATTTTCATTTCCTATTTTGCCCTTTACATTATTTATTTTTTACAAAAAAAACTATATAATCATAAGCAACCACTACCAATACATTAATTAACCACATATCTCACCTTAAATTAAACATTATCATAAACAAAAAACATATAGTATAAAGTACACCAAACACAATAAATACATTCTAATTCAAAAAATGAAATATATAAAAGTTAAATATGTAGTATCACACAATATTCGCTGGCAGAAACGAATAAAATCATTCAGTTTATCAAACATCACGTAAGAGTCAGGTTAACTAGTGCTCCTCATGATTTTGGCTAATGACAAACATAATTGTCATTTATTCATGAGAACGAAAAACTTGTAAACTTTTTCGAGGAGATCTAGGATGATAAAATTATAATGTCATAATATATTTTTAAAAATCAATAAAATCAATTATTATTCTTATGATAAACGAAGAAAGAGAATAGTAATGACAAAACATGTCATCTTATATTTGTTTAAAATATATAGAAAGGATATAACAACAAAGATCAGTTTTGTAAAATAGATGAAAAAGACAATATATTTAAAATTGTTGTTTGTATCATTTTTAATCGAGGTTTTTTACATTATGCAAAAGAAAAAATAGTGTGGTCTAAAGTCTGAATATTATAATGAACAATTGAAATAGAGCACTATTAGAGAATGAAACGAAACAAAACAAGGACAAGATAACTTGATTGAAATAGGAGAAATGAGAGAATAAGCTAATGAGAAATGACCATGAAACTAGAGTTTGACAAATTGAGGGAATAGATTTGAGATATCTTTAGAAAGAAAGGGGCCACTCAGAAAGAAATTTTGTTTTGTGGGTTTTGGGTTAAATTGAGTCTATGCCATTCGTTTCAAATCTATCACTAACATATATAATGATAGCTGATATTTGTAGGTATATAAAATGTATAACCACTGTCTAATATGAATATGTAGGTATATCCTATCTATTTCGACATTTTCAGTGATTATCACTAAAAACTTTTGTTGGTATGTCATAATTTTTTGTAATGATAATTTAAAAAGGATATCCAAATTATACTTAATTATGTTTATGGAGATTATGTTGTTGATGTGATTTTTTAACAATGTCAAATGCATAGTGTGATTGCAATTGATCAAAAGAAATTCTAAAAAATATTTTAAAATTATCATGAGTCAGTCCATACAACATTGGGTGTTAGTGGTTGGTTTGGATTAGTTTTTTATAAAAAAAACATGTGATCTGAACATATAATTAACATCGAACTAGTTTGTTTACTTTAAGACATATGTTAAAATTCAATCCAATAATTATATGCAATTTTGTATTGATCCATTTTTTATATAAAAATTGGCAATGTGCATAAAGGCATAAACGTAACTAAAAAATTAAGTCTAATACACTTTATAGTAACAAATTTATACACATTCTCATTAATATTGTAACAACTTTGTTATAATAAAGATATAATGTCACAAGTACACGATTTTGTTCCCACGTCATGTTAATATAAACAAACAGTTAAAAAAGTACCATATCAAAGATCATAACAATGGGTAAGAACACTATATTAATAATAATATGTTTTCATTAAAAAATAATCAATTGGACATGTTAGATAGTAGTATGGATCTTCTCCATTATCGGAAAGTCAATGCAGAACTATGATGATAACATGTGGCAAAATGAGTTTTTAAAATGTTAGAATTTTAAAATATACAATAACATATTTTTAAATTAATCAGTTCAAAAAATTTACAATCATACCCTTTATTCTCTCTTTCATTCTCCATATCTAACCAAGTCTCTCACTATGGCTATCGTTGACAGTTTCTTCCCTCTTTGCTCAATAAATATAAACCATATCCTCAAAAACCATTTGAGTAGAACCTAAATCTCCACAACTCAAATACATATTAAGCAAAGAGATATCAAAATGTTAATACTCAACTATAACATATGAATTTGGGTTGCAGACAGGCACAACATCCATTCTTATGGAGGCTATTGAATACATTAAATTCGTTCAAGGCTATAGAGCAAAGAAGGACGATAAGACATTGGTTTTGGTGAAAGAGATTTAGGGATTGAGTGGTGAGACATAGTTAGAGATCGAAGAATGAAAGACAAAATAAAGGATATGGTTTAATTTTTTCTAAACTGATTAATTTAATAATATATTATTTTGTATTTTAAAATCTTAACCGTTCAAAACTGATTTTGCCATATGTTATCATCATCTAGAATGACTAGGTAGTTGAAATTGATTTCTTCATTTATTATATAATTGTAATGTCTATGTATTATAATTTGGATAAGTTTGATTCCTAGAGTTACAACTAAATTGGGCCAATCAATTTTTAAAAAAAAATGAATCCTATACAATTTAACTACTCTTAGTTTTGAAATTTTTTAATTTATTTTAGACTTAGTTTCAGTTTTATTTTTGGACCAATCTGAATTTACACACATATGTATAATAGTATATAGAGACCAAAAATATAAAACACAAAAAAAGTATCAATATACGTTAACCTTTTTTTTATGTACCAAAAAAAGTATGTTGATACATTTATTTCCATTTTCGTATGAACCTCCCTCGTACCAAGGCCCATGGGGCAGTGGTCCATTTCCAATTCACACCTAGACTGAGCACATGACTTTAGGACCGTTTGAAACATACGGACAGAATAGTCAGATACTCACATATTTGTCTGTTAAACTATACGTTACACTCTACTTTATACTGTATAATATAATAGCTTCAACTTTAATACAATTTCCCATAACACTTTCACCTGTTTAGCATACATATAAAGCTAGGACGGCTAAAAGTAATTATTTATTAGAAGTGAAGAAAGTGTTTTCAGAATTTTAACCTCTAATAACAGAATTACAATAAGCTACTTATTTATTAATCTAATGTTTTATAGTACAAAGTGTAGAACACAATCAACACATTAAGAGGGCTTGAAAAGTGTACCACAGGCACCCCACTATCTCACTCACCATCTCTTGTCCAGAAAAAAATCACTATTCTTCAAACTGCTTTTTCTCTCTTTCTGTCTCTCAACTTCATCCAATTCCCTTCAAATAAATTTCTCTTATACATATCATGGCTCTTTTGGTGTACTTTGTGCTTTTTATGACCCTCACTGGCCATTCAAGTAAGTACCTAGATTTTGTGTTTGTTTTACCTTTAAGTTTCAACATCTTGTTAAAAATGCTCTTAAGTTAATCATGACAACTCAACCTTCTATATTTTCTCTTAGATTTGTTCTCGTGATTATTTGAACTAACTCCTTTTTATGTCAACAAAATTTTCTATAATAGGTGCTAATTACTGTTTATGCAAAGATGGTGTTGGTGAACAAGCTCTTCAAAAAGCAATAGACTATGCTTGTGGTGCTGGAGCTGATTGTGCTCCTATTACGCAAAATGGACCATGTTTTCAACCAAACACTATTAAGGATCATTGTAACTATGCTGTTAATAGCTATTTCCAGAGAAAAGGTCAAGTTCAGGGAAGCTGTGATTTTAGTGGTGCTGCCACCCCTAGTGTAACTGGACCACCTAGTAAGTATATTTCCTCTAAGCACCTTCAAATTTTGGTTAAAGTTCTCATTTTTACTAATATTTCTTCTTCTGATCTACAGCTTCAGTATCTAGTTGTGTTTTCCCTTCAAGTCCTAGGTATGATTCTTCTTTATCATGGATCTAGTTTGTTGTTGGGTGTTTACACAATGTATTAAATATATTTCCCATTTACAAAATATGAAAGGTGTTCTTAGAATTTTTTCCTATTCTTTGAAGCTTTTTTTCTTCTTCTTTCTTTGGGGGTTTGATGCGGCCTTGGTTAGATTTAGCTTTGATTTTGGGATTT
The DNA here is from genome assembly GCF_001865875.1 of Lupinus angustifolius. Lineage (NCBI taxonomy): Eukaryota > Viridiplantae > Streptophyta > Magnoliopsida > Fabales > Fabaceae > Lupinus > Lupinus angustifolius. The sequence continues at coordinate 7,563,260 of NC_032019.1, read as the reverse complement.
GCAAAAAGTAGCTTTTTATTTCTTGGTATAGCAAATTGTCGGTTTGCATTAGCCAAAAAACCATTTACTTTGGGTTCATGAATCTACCGCCTCTGAATGAGAGTTACATTGTAGCCATAGCATGATTCCTGCTTTGAAATATTAGCTGTCATGATTTGGATGTTTCACAATCACCTAGATGTTTGATCCTAGATCTATCATCACATTTAAAATTTAATAATATGTAATAGATGTCATTATATGAGTTTTATATACAGTGGTACTGTTTTATCTACTATTCATATTTAATTATCATCAACTTTTTAAAAAGTTATTCAAATGTATGATGATCGTGTATAAATCTTTACACTGACAATGCAACAATGTCACACTAATATATTATTAGTCTAAGTTAATATCATGCATGTGGTGATTTTATTCTTATTTCCCTTCTATTTGCAGCAATGCTGGAACAAGTACAAGCACAACCCCAACAACCACTACACCAGGCACATCACCTTCCACTCTAACACCACCAACAGGTACCACACCAATTGGTACATCTCCAGGCACAGGCACTGGCACTGGCACTGGCATGGGTTCTAGCACAGGCACAGGCACAGGCACAGGCATGGGTTCCGGCACGGGCATGGGCACAGGTACAACCACAGGGAGTCCTAATGTGTTTGGTATTAGTCCAGCATCTTCAACTGGCCCTGGCTTCACTGACCCTAACCACGGAGTGGTTCATGTCATAAGCACCAAAATGTTACTCTTATCTCTTGTTCTCACCTTTTGGTTAGTAACATTTTTAAGGTTCTAAAACCATGTGGTACATTGTTTCTAGCAAAAACCATGTGGTTGAGGGGTTTGATGTGTGGATGAGATTTTGCCACTACAAGAAGGGTATTCAAGTAATTTCATCTCAGGGAATCATCCAGAGACAAAACCCACCTTGTCCTTTATGTTCTTGTTTTTATTTCATTTTGTTTTACTACTCCTATGTGGAAAGAAAAAAGACTAGGATTTTGGTTCCTTCTTTAGTGGTGAATATTTTGATATGACTAGGGTACTAATGGGAGTTGGACCTGATCAGTTTCCAGTTGTATATTAAATATCTAAGTCTATGACTATGAGATGTATTATTTTTTAATTTAATTTCAACCTTACTAGCTAGTAAAGATACATCATATGTATTAATGCTTTTTATCCATGATGATGACCCTTTAGTGTTTTACCTTTTCGTTGAGCTATATTTCCTACAAGATTTGCATTCACATGTTTTCATTTAGCCAAACGTTACGTAATAATTTTTATATTTTTAATCTTCTATTTGTCTTTAGAAGAATGAGGTTTTGAGTTGAAGAGACAAATTATTAATCTTGTGTTATCATATTGTATCAATCTAAAAGATGAAAATGTTTTATCATATTATGTTTTTGTTTACCAACAATGTGTTGTTTTAGTGATATAAGACTCGGCTATATTTTCAGAATGATTAAAATATCAATGATTCAATTTCTGATAGTGACACATGTTAAGAGAAACAATCATACACTTCAAATGATTAATCTTTACTTAAAAAAGAGTGAAGAATATGGTTGATAGTAATAGAAAATAACATGTTTTCGTTTGATTTTAATATATTTCTCTCTTTAGTACAAGAAAAGATTCTAACCCTTTGAATTGTCACCTAATCACTTTAGCAATACAAGGGAATATATTCTTTATACTTTGTTCTTGAAAAGATGAATAGAAAAGTTTATAAATATATATTTTCCTGTTAAATAGGGTTGGCTTGATTAATACAATCGAATATCGAGGATACAAAAAACTTGGTTTGGAATCTACTTAATATAGTTTTTGAGGTAGGGCAACTTTCTAAACTTATTTTATACCAAGAGGAAAAACCTTTTTCCTTGGTCAAAAGATTACATCAATTTTTATTCTCCCCTTTTCACTCAAGACACTACCACTTGAGACATTTCACTAGTGGCTCCCACAGAACCGAATGCGTATAAATGTGTGTGTTTAGAGTTGCAAATCTTAAAAGCCTTGTTTGAAATGTTGATTATATGCATGTTTTTTTCTATGAAAATAACGTGATAAGTAAGCAAGATTACCAATGCATTCTGATTTTTTTTAGGTTTAAATCTAAACTCTCCTAATAAAAGTGAAGATGGTCATCTCAATATCGAAAAGAATCATTTCTAGTATTTGGATAGACAAATAATTAGTTTTTTTTTATATTTAAGTGTAAAAATCATTATATTATATTTAAAAGATAATAATATCACATCATATCATTTTTTACATATATCATTTTTTTCATTTATGTTTTTTCTTTATTTTTTCATGTACTTCCTTTGAGAGAATCATAACCCTATATCATAATACTTGGTCCAAAGTTTGAGATAAGTTGTAATTTTTTTTTTCTTGAGTTATGAATGTTCCATATGTAACTGTGGAATAAATATTATGTGAGTAAATATTTGTTGTCCTATAATAAATATTCCTCTATTTGTTATAAATTTATAATTGATTGAAAAAATATATTTAAGTTAAAATTTAATTATTAAATATTTTTTTGACTAATCATAATTTATTACATATGAAATAACACAAATAATCATAGTTTTCTATCAAGAACAATGGCAACACCGACACCAATTGAGAATAATTGAGGTCGACATATATGAAATAAATAAATAATGACGCGTACTTTGGCAGACATTTTTGCACTTTTGAACAAAGTGCATAATCCGTTGTTAATTATTTTCTTCCTCTTTCTTTCCTATGCTTCTATATTTTATATACCTAGGAAGCATATCACTTGAAAAAAACTTTGTTAACGGAAAAGATGACATGATTAAACTTTCAACTTTGAATATTGTTTGAATATTGTTTGTAGATGTAAGATTAAAATCCAGCGTGCAACTTTTTATAATCATAATTAAGAAAATTTTAATTTTAATCTTATAAAATCAAAATTTGTTTATCTCACCACAAATACACACTCCTCTCACTATGTGTATGCCCGTATCTTAGACATGCAAAATGTGTACGATACAAGAATGTTCTATACTAAATACTTTGTATCATTCCTTTTTGTCACTAATGAGAAACAATCAACTCTTTAAAAATAAAGTTACTTCCATTAAAAACAAATTATCAAATATTTTTATGCGGGAATTGTTTCTCATTGGTAGCAAAGTGGACATTGGTGTCCCCAATACACATCTGTTTTTTTTTTAATCATTGACTTTTCAAGAAAAGTAATATTAACAAATAGTAGATGATGTATTGAATGTGTACACAAATATTTACCCTAATAGTACACTCATATTTTAATCAATTATCAATTGTCATGATGAAATATTTTTACTAGTGGTGCTTGCCCAAAACTATTAGTATATAATAACTTGAGTAAATCTTGTTAAGCAACAATATTAGGCTAATGCAGCTATCTAGTGATGGAAGCAACATTCCAATAACTTATTAGTTCTGTCACTTGCTGGTTTCCCAAATTTCTAATGCCCAGTTGCCAATAGAGAATGACAAAAAAGATGTTCAACCTTCATACCTGTGAAAGACACAGACTTAATTTCTGGAACTCTCTTTGATTTTGAACAAATTCAACAATTAATTTGACAACAGAATCTGGTCTTTCAACATGAGGAAGGTGGCCGCAGTTCGGTATTTGCCGTATAATTGCATCAGGTAATTCACAGTGCAGTTGCTGCAAGATTATAAGAACAGAATTCAACTTCAGTTATGGTATTTGCATGGAATATTATTCACTAGCAGTAAAGTAAGTGTTATAAATTTCTTGTTCATCACATGTAACAGAAATAGTGCATTAGTGCTAAGGTAACGAACCACTGCAAGTCTATTGCTGATGATGCGGTCATTTTCACCCCAAATTATTAGTGTTTTCTGCTTTACCTGTAAAACAAATTCATAACTTCATATTGAGAACGAAATGAAGCTTCTAGAAATAAAATTGAAGTCTAAGGTGAGCACTAATGTATTGATGAGAAGTGTGTCTTTATCTACATCTGTTCTACTAAAATGTATTGATTGAACTATTAAGCATTTTCCTAATAATATAAAGAGCTTAAAATGAAAATTTTAAATTATAGCCATGTTTACCTTAAGCCTCATCCTAACAAAATAAACATTTGTATTTGATCAAAAACACAATCATAAAGGTAATAAAACAAATTCATTTGGGAGATAAAAGAATTAACTGCAGTACAAATTGAAGATAATCATAAGCATGATGAATTTTAAAGAGGACGGAAATTTAAGAGCAGTCATATTATATCGGATTTCAGTGGAAAGGGATTATATCAGATGGGCAGCCATGGTACCCCACAGAAATCTGCCAGGGTGTGATGAGTATTAATATTCAAAACTACTCATCTTATTAACGCGCTTCTCAAGTCTAAATGTCATAAAAATAAAATATAACAATTAAAACACTCATCAACTCGTAATGCCGCATATACCTTTCCTATTAGGGAAGCAACATTGTAACCACCACTAGTCATAAAATCCACAGTAGCATCAGCCCACCAAGGCATTAAACAATGCAAACGTCCCACCTATAAATATGATAAGAAGACTGTTAGAACTCTTTTTGAAACATTTAGAATGACAAAGTATACAAGGAATATTGTGCGAACGGACTTCTCGGGCAGAGATGAGCTACTAGACAGGATGCAATCATAAATGGCTATAACCAATAAGAAATTGACTAATTCAGATGCCAGACATGTAATTTCTCTGTAAAGGTAGTTTCCTTTTCTTGAGTGACTACGATTCTTGTCGTGCTGATATTTTACATGATACTGATATTTTACATGATACTGATATTTTACAAGAAATATTTTACATGATACTGATATTTTTGTAATAAACATAGGGTTGTTTGAACTCAGTAATCCTATCACCAACCAAACCAGGGTGGTCGATCATGTCGTGCTGAAGTATCCAAGAGTGTATGCCTCAAATAGATATAATTATGAAGCCTAAAATGCATTAAAGGTATGTACACCATGTTATGTATATAACACAGTAGTTTTAGGATGAGGCTACTTACATTAGTCCAGTCAAGGGTGGTACCGAAAGATTTGTTAGTGGAGGCGTTCAAATAGTTGACATATAAGCGTAACGGAAAGCTCTTCAATAAATTAACCTGATTCAAGAGAGTGGCAGTGGTGAGTTGTGATGTGCATAATTTTAAGTCCTCAACATCCTCATCCTCTCATTCTTATCTATCTCACAATAGTAGTGGAAATTCTAGTGAAGAGATTAAACTAGTGATGCATAAAATCTAGCAGCAAAAAGCATGAGTGGTGATGGTAACACGGTGACATAGTATCTTTTGACAATAATTTTAAATGTATTGTAAAGAAATGAGTTGATTGTCAAAACAAATTGAAAATATATTCAAATAGGTCCCAAATGTGAATAACGTGAGAGTGGAACCAATAAAGATTGTGTCAATCTGAGATAAGTTAACTACATTTATTGGTTTATGAGATGGTGGGAATAATAACAACTGATGTAAACCAAAAAAAAAAAAAGAGATGTCATTTCTTAAAGCCAAATGACATATTAAGAAAAGTTGTACTCGAAGATATCACGTCGACTGAAAAATAACATGTAGAACAAATTCCACTTACTTCACCTACGAGGGTTTCGAACGTTTCTAGATAATTAAATATACAAATCAATTTATCCAGCAAGAGAACATTGACATAAGTATAGAATATTATTTAATTTTATAGATGATTGCAAGTGATATGTGCTTAAGGTTTTTACAAAGATAGAGAGATACTGACCCCAGCATAAGCTACAGCTTTAGGTAAGGTTGCTAGATTTCCTGTTCCTTCTGCATATACACTGGCATCAATCAAAACAAGCTTTTCCACCTGAAAAGATGAACTGCAAATAAATTATCAGAGCACACCATATTCATGTAATGAATACTTTAATTAACAAAGAATTTTCCTGAAATTTGGGTTCTGTGGATATTTGCAGGTGAAATTATTGTATGGCACATACAGCTTCTGGATAATTGACAGTAAAGTCAATGGCAACAGCAGATCCAAGGCTTGGTCCAACCAATATCATTGGCCTTTTAATGTAAGACTTCCAAAACTGTTATCATCGATAAATCCAATTCAGTATCAACACATGCAAAACAATTGGAAGGAAAAAAGAGATATGTTCTAAGAAATTCATTGACAATTGATGAATAGAGCCATTTCTTCATAACATAAATGATGAACAAGTCATGGCCCATAAGTTAACTTATTGCTGCCCAAATTCACAATTTAATAGGTGAAGTAGATTTTTCTGAATTATTTGCCATGCTATATTTTTCACACTGCAGCTTGACTTTCATGTTTGATTGAGACTTGGAGATACAAAAGATGCATTAACCAATACGTAAGTACCTGATAGAAGTGGTCGCGCTTTGATACCACGTCACACGGAGGAAGTTTTTCTGATGGATAAGAGAAGAAAAGGATAAGAAAACAACACAAAGATATCATAAACGAAAGGGGTAAGGCGTAACATATAATAGGCTAAGTAATAAAACAAACCTAAATCAGAGAAACCCCAACCAAGAATGTCAATGGCCCAGGTCTCAAAACCAGATTCTTCAAGCAATGGATATGCATATCTCCATTCTAAACATGAGCTGAATAATAAGTGTAAAATTCAGGGGACATTTGAGAAAATTGTACAAACTAACTTTGTCTCTTGCATGTTTATAGCACCTGTCAAAACCATGTAGAAGAACAACTGGAGTTTCCTTCCTCTGCATCAGTGGCTTCACACAACTACTCATGATGGGATTTTCTGAGAACCTAACCTAATTTAGTCATATGGATTTGATAAGATACTTATAAGTTATAACGACCATGTTCGATGATTACAGGCACAACTTAGATAGTGAACACTTTTTGCAAGTGAACATGATAGAATAACTTGGCATAATTATAGCTCCTCTAAGCAAATTTGGAAGATAAATTGTATTTTGGTGAAACAGACTTTAAAAATCTACATTTACAAGCTCATGAAGTTAGGACTAGTGACAATTTTACTTCAATTGTCAGATGACAATGCATAGTTGCACACAGAGGCAGTTTAGAGATCCTATTCCTACTCATTCTAGCGAATCAATTGGTTAAATGAAGACCTTTTATCCAATGGATTCTCCTTGTTAATTATGTAAGACAATCGTGCTAACCATGGTATCTCAGTGAACTAATGACAGCTTACAAGAAAGGATAATTACACTGATCTTTCCTAGGATTGTTAGCAATTAGTATAATGAAACCCTTCTTGAGATTTGACTGAATTACAATTAATATCTCTTTTGTATCAAGAGTTACAAACACCTCCCCTTATGATGGCTCAATCTTAATTCCAATGATCAGCTTTTGATTGAAGATAAGTTTTATAATACATAGACCTCGAGGAGATAAGTGTAATTTCTGAAACAAAATAGAAGTGTATACAAAGCATGGGATTTGAATATAATATTTCAAGACAAAAAAAGTTGTTGCTCAATAAATGCCAACCTCCTATGACTATGAAGGATACCATGATAATGCAATAAAAGACCCCCTTTAAAGGCACAAAAACACTCTAGTTTGGTAATACAAACAATGGGAGAACTATGTGTAAGTGCCCACAAAAAGAAAGATTCTTCTTTTCAATAAATGTTTGGTCCCATCATGTGGTCCATATTAATAGGACTCACTAATGGCCAGTTGAATGAGGAAAGGAGGGAGAAATTGTGGAAGGTGCTGTTAGCTTAGGGAGAGAAATAAATCATTGACCATTTGAGCAGAAGTTCACACTCAATCGAATTTGTTTCCAATGTGAAGTACCATAAGACAATAACTACCCAACCACTTTTGCACCAAAGCAATAGAGCATGCCCAAGTTATAAATTCAAACAATCTCTATCTCTCCAAATCTAATTCTCCTAAAGAACTTTTAGTTACAATAATTAATTGAAACTAAATAAAATGTAATACCACATCCCTATATGCATTTGAGAGGCACATTTTAAGGTTGTTAAGAGAATGGCTTAGTCCTAGTTGACTCAAAAGATAAGAAAACATGATCCATTCAAAAACTGTAAACAACTCTTGTTCTGAGAAAGCTAGCTTCTCCACTTTCCATAAAGACTTTTCACTTTTAATTCCTAAGTTGCTATCACATTCTCCTGCATTAATAAATATTTCAAAGTTTTACTAGCAATAATAACTTTCCATCATTTGAATCATTAAGCCACAATGCCTATAAAGGTGAACGAATTCTCATTAGAAAATAAAATCTCACAACCCTTTCAGCACTTACATTATTGCTATTTATGAAAGCAACATATAAAAGCAACAGTTAGGACCAAACACACACATAGAGAAGAACTACATAACGTAGTAGTAACTAACTAGTAACATATAAAATTCAGAAAATGGGAGAAAATGAATGAATCCATGCAAAAGAATAGTGAATAATGAAGAAGTTAAAATGAAAAAAGATGCGTTTTTTACAGATACAGGTAGTCTCTGAATCCGCAAAGCGAGTTTTCGAGCAAGTGGGTCTTGGATTCTGTGAACTTGATTGGGAAGAAAAGAAGGGAAGGAATCAGAAGAAGCTTGAGCTACAAGATCGAAAGGCTTAATTGGCATTTTGGTGTTGACAGAACCAACAAGAGAGAGAGAAAACATTGTCATTAGTTTGTGTGAAAGTGAGAAGAACATGGACGGTGTAGTTTCTTGACACTAAACATATTACTGTTGAAAATAGAGGATCTTTTTCAACGTAGGAAATTCTGACTGTCTCGTTCCTTGTGAAATAATGATAAAACATGGACCAATGGGACCCATCCAAAAAAGACCCCAAAACTATTCCAAAAAACAATTGAAACCCTTTGGATCATATTAGTTTGGTTATTGAAAAATGGTGGGTTTGTATGAATTTTTGGTTCTAATTTTAGAAACTAAACCCATCAAATTAAACCAATACTAATTATATATATATATATATATATATATATATATATATATGATGATTATTTTAATTCAAAATCTAATTATTCTTACGATAATATAAAATATTCATTTTTTATATTTTCTATTGTTACCGTAGCTTGTAAGCACGAAATAATACTTATTGGTTGAGTCACGACTAGGTTGCTCTCTCTTTAAGACATTTTGTGACACTGTCCAAAATATGCAACCAGACTAGCAATCACGTCATCCCCAAGATAAAACAACTCAGATCTATGTTATCGAATTTTTATTGCACTGTAAGAAGCGATCTTGAATACACCCACCACAATATGACTATCAATGTCAATTCTCAAAATTCCCACAATATGACTAACAGTACTAATCAATGATGTAAAAACCGTCCATACCGGCCGGTTCTACCGGAAAATCGGCGAACCGGACTCCTAACTGGTACGGTACAGATGTTGAATTAGCCAATTATCAAACCAGTGAACATGTCGGTATTTGACTAAATCGGTCGTTCTATACACATATTTTTTTTAAAAAAAACTTAAAAACTCATTACAAGGTGACTCATCTTTCTGACTCTTCTTCAACACTTCAACACTCCAAGGTACATGTTTCCAAGATATACTTAGATTACACCTTTTGGTTTCTAACATTCGTGTGTAATGTCAGTAACATTTGTGTAATCTTGGAGTACTGTCTGAAGATAGGATTTGGTGCAAAAATATAATTTCGATATGAGATAACTTTGACTCTTTTGTGTTAAATGTTAAAACTCTAAATTTATTTGTTTTGTAGAGTGAGTTGTGAACTTGTGTCATTTATTTATATTTTGCGGTTGTTAAGTGATACTTTTGGATTGATATGTGTTTTGTAATTTAGACTTTGAATTTGTTAAAGACTTAAAGTTGTTTGTTTACGTGAATTTTGAGTAGATTATGAATATGGATTATAAATTTGAGTATCTACGTATTTGGATTTTTTTTGTTATAGGTTTATATATATATATAAACATAACCAGGTATGTCCGGTTTAACCGACATGCAGTTTAATTACTGAACCACCAGTTGAACCATTGTACCACTATTCTAATACCCTAATCGATTTGATAACCGATACGGTTTTAACAATACTAGTACCAATTCTCAAAATTCTCACAATATGAGTGCCAATTCTTTTCCCCCCAATTTGGTTGTCTATGCCAATTTCTTTCCCTCAATACTGACTATCAGTGCCAATTCTTAGTGTCACGGAAAGAAAGGGTGAAAAGTTTTTTGGAAATGCATCAGCGGAAAATATGAGAGAGAAAAAAAAAATTGAATGAAACTACATTTAACTTAGGGCAAGAAAATACGAAGATAAAAGACTTTTATTTATAACATGAGATTTTTTCTATGTTTCTAGTCTCTCCAATGTGGGACTTAGGAGTTGTTTTCTTTCAAAACTCTTCTATGTGGGACTTGGAAATTTTTTAGATTTCACACTTCTCACAATCAAGTTCCAACAATCCCCAACTTGAAATTAAAAACGATTTCCGAGAATATTTTTTTTGTAGTCTCAATAAGATTGTGCATAAATAAAAGTGTCATGTGACTTGAACCTTTACATAGTGAGTAAGATCCAGATTTTACTAGAGTGATTCATAGTCTTGAACTCTATCTCCGACATCAAACCACACACAACCTTTTCAAAAGTGTATTCTGTAAAGCTCGTGCGTTAAAGGTCATGCACGTCTATCCTAGTATAGTGAACGCTCTGGAAATTTATGTCCCAAAATTTCATAGGAAGCAGCCCTCGCTTCCACATTTACATAAGTAAGTCTATTAAGAGGACTCATGTAGCCTAGGTACTCTACTCCAATTGGAGTATAGATCTCATTAAAAGTTTTAACTCATCCTTTCATATGTTGCAGAAATCATGTTTCTCATAATTTTGTAGCATGCTCATTCTCATATCACTTCACAACTTGTTATTACCTATTGAACATATTTCTTGGGATCTCCGGTCAGTTAGGTCGGGTTACTATCATGATTTATCCTCGTTCTAAGGGCAATAGTCTCATACTCTTAGAAGTATTATGGACTTTCTCTCTAGCTAGTCCTTTCGTCAAAGGACCTGCTAAGTTATTCTCAGTGCGTACATGACCCATTCTAACAGCTCCTGTAGAAAGTAACTCTCTAACGGTATTGTGCTTACGACGAATTTGTCGTTTCTTATCGTTATAAAAGCGGTTCTCAATTTTTGCAATAGCTGTGATACTATTACAATGAATCAACGTAACTGGAAACAATTTTTCCCATAGGGGAATCTCTGCAAGCAATCTTCTCAACCAGCTTGCTTCTTCATTAGCTGTTGCTATTGCTATCATCTCAACTTCCATAGTGGATTGAGCTAAAATAGTTTGTTTCTTGTTAGACTATAAATAGTCTATATCATTATTTATGGCTTCTTGCCACAAATTAGCACCAAAGAAGTCAAAACTTCTTGGAAAGTTGATGGATTCTCCTCCAATATATAGACAATATAATAAGGTCTATAATATATAGTGTTTTTGCTCTCTTACTTCTTCTAAATTATATTTCAAACCTTTCATTTTTTATCATTATCTCTAATTACAGGTATGTGATTAATTAATATGCTTCCACTATTCCTTAATTTAAAAAGGAATTTCTCTTCATTGAAGTCAATATCGATAGACTCAATGATCACTTTTGCATTAAGGTCATAAAACATGTACGCATTGCTGTTTACACCATACCCAATTAGTACACATTCATGGGCTCTCTGAGTTTAACTCAAGTATATCATCAGAAATGATTTTATGAGCAATTCTCTGTGTCTCATTGGACTGAGACTCTATTGATTTATCATCGGTCATTTGATACTTGAGGTAGTGACTAACATCATTTATATTTTTTTGGTCCCAACTTCCTTAATATTATATTTTTTCTTTTTTCAAGTACATATCAAACTAATTTGTCAGACTTGTATGAGCTGTAGTACTCATAGATTATGAGACAACACATTCAAAATAAAATTCTTACAAAGGTAATAATTTTCATTCCAGACAGCTATATCAATAGTTAGTTTATCCCTTTTTTTCCAGCTTTTTCCGGTAGCACTAGGACATGATTTTCAGAACGTGTGCAACTTTTCTTATAGTGAGGAAAATTTTCATCTTATGTTGTTGCCGTTTGAAATTTGCCTCATCAAACCAAAATGATTTGTTTATATTAAAGTTTTTCAGTCTAGTAATATTATCTACGAATGTCATTGTATTAGAAACGTCTTAAAATTATTGTGTGAGAGAAAGAAAAAATTGAATAAAAGCGTATTCAACTCGAGACAAGAAAATATGAAGATAAGAGACTACTATTTATAACATGAGATTTTTTCCATGTTCCTAGTCTCTCCAATGTGAGACTTAGGATATGTTTTCTTTCAAAACTTTTTTATGTGGGACTTGGAAGATTTTTAGATTTCACACCCACAACCAAGTTTCAACATTTTCTAATTGTTAGAAATATTATTACTTATTAGTTAACATTTCCTCATTCTTAAAATTATGTTGTTATATTATCGTTCTTATTTTTAGTTCAAATGAATATTATTATTTAAGTACATGTTTGCGGATATCACACTTGGCATAAGTGTCGGAATAGACTTTTAAATTTTTTTATATTTGAATTTCACATTTTGAAAATATATTAAACTTATTATTTTGAAATGGATATGTTTTTAGGTGAATTTGACTTTTTATTTTGAAGATGGTGTGATTTATGGTAGAATAAATATATCAAAGTTAAAAATTTAATAATTAAATATTTATATGTCCAATCATAACAAATGATATATGAAACGACATAATTTGTAGAACAATGCTCCTTCCATAAGGATAATCTAATAAAAAAGTGTTACATATTTTGTTAAACAAATCACCTGTTTCTCCAGCTCATAAATATGCATATATATCTCATTGCATTATAGACTAATGTATGCTATTTCCATCCATTTTATTTATTCTATTTCTTCTAATTATTTTGATATTTAATGTTATGTATATAATTTAAAAAAATTATTAAATGATTTATGATATATTTTGACTATAATATTCACATTTAAATCCATATTGAAAGCTATATTGTTTAAAAATGAAGAAATATGTGGTAAAAAATGAGTAATGAGTAAGTGTCTGGTTAAAAAATAAAGTACAAATCTATGTTAGATTTATAAGACATCAAAATAGTGGAAAAACATAAAGAAATATGTAATGAGGGGTATTTGTTATCATAACTTGAATAACTTTAATATATGGGATAATATTTTTTAGTATAATTTGTTGAGTTTAATATTTGCGCATTGGCAATATAATTTTTTAATACAATTATGTATCATTCACCATTCATATATACTACTTTTATTTAAAAGTTAATAATAATTAATATATAAATTGTGAATTAAATAATTCTTAGAGTATATGAATAACTACCCATGTTGCCTAAAAAGTTTTGTACTGTTTTTAATTTTGCTATTATGCCAAATTGTCTTAGTCATTTATTTGGGTCATTGGATGACCCAATGACCCCATATATGTTAGCTTGCATTTTTCTATCATCTCCTATGTGGTGGAAGAAAACAAAGTAAAAAAAAGAAGGAATATATGATAAAAAAAAAGTGAAAACAGTGAATAAATAAAAAATAAAATGAATTTTTGTATTATTTAATGTGAGAGAAAAATAAGTTTAATACATGTTTTCTCTCTAAGTTCCCTCTCTCCTATTTTCTCATTACATGAGAGGAGGAAAAGAAGTTGTTAGGACCCAATATATTCTCTCTGCTTCCGAAGCAAGTAGTTCTTTCTTCTATCTTTAGATGATATCATAGGGAACAAAAACTAACATTTTTATTTTTACGAAGAAAACATAAATTAAATCACTGATATAATGATTAAAAGTGTAATTACATATCAACTATATACTCTTTCAACTAAATTGGAAATATTAAAATAGTTGCTTTTCTTAAGTTGTAAGAAAATTATAGATTGCAATTCCATCCTTATTTTATACCGCTCACAAATTGATGGTGTTAGTGATAAACAAAATAGACATAGTAAAATTTTTTAACAGAGACAAATGAATAAAAAAATAAAAATACCGTTTAAAGGTATAAAAAAATCACTAATACCTCCTAGAAAGTGTATGATATTAGATAGTGTATGTAAAATTTTATATGTTTTGTGATTTTTTTTTAATAATTAAAATATTTTGACATGATTTTTTTATCTAGATGTAGAAAGTAAAGTACTAATATATTTTTCTTCAACTTCTTTTTAAAAAATAATAAATAGTTTGATTTAAAGATATTTTTTTTATAAACAACAAAATAAGCTATTAACAAAAAAGAAGCTAAATCCAAACTAATCTATAATCCACCGAGGCCTCAACCAACACTACCAAGCAAAGAAAAGAGTGCAAGGAGAAGAAGACATTGAGCCTTCAAAGGTTGAGAGTGTTCTTTCTCTGGAAAACATATGTGGTAATAATGAACATCCCTCCATATTTTTACTTTTTCACTCCTTTGCAATGAGGGCATTACTAGAATGTAAAAAAAACAAAGATATGTTGTTCTAGATTATATTACATATGATATCTTGTTCCAATGATAATGAAACAAAAATAATAAATAATTTTTCTATTTAACATAATATATTTTTATTAATACAAAATATTATATGAAACAAAATCCGAAACATCATATCTATGAAGCAATGGAGAAATATTTGTCCATTTAATGTAAATATGAAGTTGGTGTTGGTGTACTAGTTATAGTTTATAGCATTTATCTACCCACTGAATATGAAATGACACTGATTAAATTTGCACGAATCAAGTTATCAAGTAGTTTATAAATTTTGAAATTGTGTACGCATGAAGCTGCTAAAACAGCTGTCTCGTTAAAAGATAACCCAAAATAAATTTTATAAATGTAAATGGAAATCTGATTATTTGAATGACTGGTACTACTATGTCTTCAAATAAACGGTAAGATCATTCATTCATGAATCGTGCAATAGTAACTAGAGATGTAAAACATGTAACTTATATACAAAAGTCGATGGCATTAACGGTATCGAAATTGTTCATTTTGTCTTTATTTCGTTGCTTTCTGTGTTTCAATTTTCATGCTTTCGGTCACCAAAACTTTTTCTAATCAGAAAAAAAAAATTAAGAGTTTGATTCTTGTGAACGAACGATCGTATTGGGAGAGACACTCACATATTATGAGAAAACTAGTAAATTAAATGAACGTTAATCATTTTGATTACATAATGAAATTTATGATCTAATATTATAATGTTTGATCTATATATTTGACTTACGTACTGAAATAATAATTTTATTGTAGTTAATGAGTGTTGAGGTTTATTTTATTATTAATTAATTTTTTAATCTAATACATTTTACATATTGATTATAAACAATATTGTCTTTTAAAGATATGTTATGTTGGGAAATGAAGATTTTAAATTTCTTTAAAATAATTGGTATTTAAATCTTATTGAGCACAATCTGTAATTTGGTTACATTTAATTATTTAACTACAAAACAATTAGACACTCCATATCAAATAGGAATGAGAGCCAACAAACTGTTAGTGGTATAGTAATATAAGGTCAATAGTTCGATTATTGAGTGACAACAATACTTGCTGGGAATCTTGAAATAAATTTTTTATCCAAAAAAGTGGGGAGATATATTAGTAATACAAAAAAAAATTAGGAATGAAAATTTGTCCACAATAAAACCATCCTTTTGAAAGCATTTCCACATTGTCTTTTTTTCTTTCCATATATGCATTTTCTCATTGTCCTGATATGAAGAAGTTCAAATATACATTCAAAAACAGTAACCATATTCCCACTAATCCAATATATTCATGCTTCATTTCGTGTTCTCCTGCACCAATTTGTATTGACAACATTGAAAATTAAGAATATTTCTCCCTTTGTACTTGCAATTTCTTATGTTCATGTTACACTCTAATAACAATCTTTGGCTTAATTGTTCTATGACACCCCAATCAGTACTTGCAATGTGTGTGCAGTTTCTGTTCAGTTGAATGATCACTGTTTCCTATGGCCTGATGATGCCATGAGAACACCAACAGCCACAATAAACATCAACAACATACTCCCTAATAGCACGTATGTTCTTCGTGACGATTTTCGGTATTCTCCAAACAAAACAATGCCCCAGAATGTGCTCACAAGTGGAAGTGCCTGTTTGAACAACATAGACTCATGATGAAATGATTCATAGAACACAAAAATGTCAGATTATGTGTCCATATTAAAGTATGCTCTACGTTATCCACACTGCACTCATTATTTGCTGAAACGATATGATATTATGTTAATAATAGAGATTGTGCCTCATATATGCTTTATGCAGCATTTGGCAGGCCTTTGTTCTCTTTAGTTCCACCTTTTTAGTGAAACCAAAACATTTCATTTTTCAATCTTCTTGTCAGATTTTGCTTTGCTTATAAAATAAATCGAACATTTCATCGGAAAAATGATAAAGAACACCAAACATAAATCAAAATCCATATGTTCTGTTAAGTACTATTCTACCATGTTAATCGAACTCGGCCTTATGAATTTGATTAAAGTATAAAACTCACCTGAACAGCATCTGCTGCTGCATATCCTGCAGCTTGACCACCCATAAATTGGAGGCCATTGCCAAATCCACAAAGGAGACCAGCCAACAAGGCCCAACTTCTTCCATCCCAGTCTCTCAAATAAGCCTTCAGTGATGACTTTGGTAAATTCAAGACAGGGTGGTAAAGGAATGTGATGTTTAGAATGATGGCAATAACAAAACAAGAGACTGAAAAGTAAAAGAAGGCTGTGTAAACACTCAAATGAGGAACCCCTTTCTTTAATGTGTGCCATTGGTCATTTGTTGCCAAATTGAATGCTGGTGAAAATAGAGAGAAGCATACACCGGCAAAGAAAGTTATAGCCAATCCAATGAATGTGCTCTTCCCGAAAACCTGCAGAAGATTTTTATTTGAGAGGAAGATATACAATTAAGACCAAGAGTGACAAGTACATGTACTATAAAAAGGTAGATTAATAGAATGTTTTTGTAAGTCATTATCAGAAAATACATTAATTGTATCCATGATAAATTACAGTCACTGGCCTTAATAGCTCTTTTTTTCTCAAGCTCTATCAGAAAATCTGCAGTTCCTGCCTTAACTTTGTCTCCAGAATTACTCCCGCTCTCAAGATCCTTCGGTTTAACTATAAGATAAATTAGGGGGGGAAGTTAGCATTCATATCAAATAACAACTCCTACAACATAGCCAATTGCACCGTATCGCGTCTTCTTACCTTGATCTGCATTTTTTTCTTGCAATGTATATCTGTCAAAAGAACAAAAGTTGCTGATAAAGTTAGCATTATGTGACCAAATTTGGATAGCAAAACAAGACAGCACTAAACTCAAATTCAATCATTGGTAGTGTAAAACTGTAAATGATATAGCAGAACTTGAATACATACAATGCTCCATCTATATAATCACTTGAAAAATTGTCAAGTTTGGCTTTATTATCAGCGTTATTAGATGAATGAACAGCAGAGCCTAGACAAACAGCAACCAAAAAGCAACCAACTCCTGGGAAAAGAATCTCAGCCTTGTTGATTTTGTCATCCAAAAAGTAATTCAAGGTTGTTCCTGTTACAATTGGAAAAAAGATATTGCAGCAGAATTCAGTAGAGGAGCAAGCTGAAAATTACTACACAATTACACATAGCAAAGTTTTTCCAAGTGCATATCCTACATGGCAGGTTCATCCATGTCATTAAGCATATTTTTACTTTTGTCTTCAACTTAAATATGCTCTAATTCTGCTTGTTTAGTTATTGAATCTTTTGAAGTAAAATTGAGAGTAAGATACCTATGACAACAGTTATGCTTGCTGTGATTACTTCGGTGACCGACAACCCAACAAAAGCCCAAGCATATTGTGTGGACAAATTTCCGAGGCTAAGGACCACACCACCTGCCATTGCAAACAGAACAGAAGGCCAATTATCCTGCATGTAATAAATTAAGCCTATCTTAGTCCAATTGAAGGCAACAATATGCAATCAAAGATAATCATTATGCAGTTGAAAGCATAGTTTCAAAGGTAATTAAAATTAAACTCACTAGATATTACTAAAATTTGATTAATAAGAATATTGAGCAAAAGACTCCAAGCTTCCCTAGATTTTACTTATTGCTCCACATATCCCCTATATTTTGGAACCTACTCATACCTTCCCTATTGAGTCTCTGCAAGGAAGGTCTGTCTATGTTTCCTTAAATCAAGAAATGCTTGTGGAAAATCATGAAGAATCAAGGAAGGTGGGATCCGTTACCCTCTATTTGTAGATTTTCTAGAGCTCATTTATTAAGAGACTCGGCACCATTTTGATTTGATTGAACTGCCTGAATCATTTTACACTGATTAAGAATGTCAAAGATATTGGCTTTATTTGGTCAGCATTTTCTTTAGGACTCGTTGGGATCAATAGCTTAGCCTATGGCACCAGTAATAGGTGCAGCCCCTCAATCTAGAAGTTTTTGAAGTAGCTTTAAGGAAACAAAAGTTGCACCTTGCCAACGGTTATAACTTTTGGCTTTGGCATAGTGTTAAGGACTTAATCCAACAAAACGGAATAACTACTAGGTTCCTAGTATTCATGCACAGAAGTCAAAAGCTTCTTAATGACAGTGACATGGCCTGCAAGCTCAATCCAACAAAAGGCATTAATGTTTAGGTTCCTGCCTTCCTGGTATTCATGCACAAAACTTGTAGCTTCTCAATGACAATGAGTGACATACTGACATAGCATATAATTCTTCTATACATTCTATTTGTCATGTATACTTTTTCTTCTAAAATCAGCTTTTTTTTAAATGTTATCTACAATAAGGCATTGATTAAGGATCAAGGTGACCCTCAAATACCTTAATAATCTAGCTACTTTAATTTTTCTATGATGATAACACCGCAGTGCAGGAAACATCAACACAATGAACACTAACCTGAGCAAGTTGAGCTAAGAAATTAGGCTCATCGGTTGTGCTCTTTCCTATCTCACCGAATGCAAAAGCAATGATCACAGCTGCTAAGAGATTGGTGATTGAGTAATCAAGGTAGGTATGCTGAGGAAGACGACCTCGTCTTTCTAAAAGAGTCAAAAGCGCAGGCCATGTGCCTAAGAAGAAAAGAGCCAAGAGCATGCACACTATAGCACCTCCTTTGCTCTCCACCAAAAACATTTTCAACTCAATATATAAAATGCTCTCAGAAAGTAGAGTGATCAAGGAGGGAATATTTGAGTAGTAGACAAATCCTGAAAGCAGCACAAATTAGTCACACTTCAGAAGAACACAAAAATTATAAACTAATACCAGATTACAAGCAATTAGGCCTAAATTGAAAAAAATGGAATGAAATTTGCCCTTGTAAAAGAGGGCAGGAATTGAAACATGGTAAAACATTACATAAATTCAGACACAAACACAGAATAAAACTCTTTTTAGTAATGAAAATCTCAAATTGAATAAGGGCAAAATGAGAAGGACCATCTCCAATATCCAATATCCATCCAAGAGAAAACATAAATGCATACACAAAAGCACAGAAAGAAAAAGCTGAAGCTGAAACTGAAATTGATTATTTGGAATCCACAAATAAGCAAGTCATGCCCACTAGTAAGCACATGAAGCACAGAAAGAAGTTAATTTTGAATCATGATAAAACAATTAAATGAGATGGTGGGAAAAGGAGATGCATAATCTTTACCAACAAAGTCAAACATGAACAGACACAAATACAAGGAGAGAGAAATAAAAATAGATACTAGAAAAGAATCCTTCTACCTTGGAATCCATAAATCAAAGTCAAGTAAACCAAAAGAAAAAGGAAAAACTCTTAACTAGCCAATCAGAGGTTTCAATCGCAAACTTGTAATATTAGCAAAGATTTTATACACTAAATCCCAAAATATTCAGAGTTTAATTTGAGCGATACTTATTAGGAGGACAGTCACGCACCCGAAAACAATTAGTTCATTGTCCAAAAAACTTTGATATTAGCCTTTCCCAAATGGACCATAAGATGTTAAGCAAATAATGCAAGCTTTAAAGGGACAGAACGGTCCAAATATATCACAACCATAGAGAAAAGGTTTCAAATTCTTAAAAACTGTTGAAGGGGTGCTGATTCTACCATGCAAAAATGGAAGAACTTGAATTGAGAAAACAATGTGAATGGAAATGGAACCTACAAGTAGTTAATATAAATGGAATCTTGACAGCGGATTCCAACTTTTTTCTGTAGAGAAGGTTCATTATTCAATTGACTTTGCCATGCATTATTACAATGCGACGAATTTGGACTTCATTTAATAATTGGCGTGATTTTTGTTAATTATAACATTCTACATTAGAAGAGTTCAACCTATAATCATTGGTTTGTTTCACTATTAATCACGGGTGAGCGTAGGAGAGGTTCGGAATATTAACATGTCTATCGTTTCTAAATATTGATCGGTTCAATTTTTGAATTCAAACATGTCCCTAATTAGGATGGTACGCGTGAGGGATGAGTCCATGTTGGAAAACGAGGAAACGTAAAAAAAATTTGGTCAAATCTTTAAGTATGCACAATCTGTATATGAACTCAACTAAAATTTGCATATCACATACATCACTATATAAACTACAAACCGTAAGTTGCATCCTTTAAACTAAAACTATCACAATCACATGAATGAAAATTATAGAAGACATTGAAATTTTCAGAACAATTTAAATTATAAGTGACAATATAAGCTGAAGTGCTCTTGTAAATGATAAAAAACACATGAAAACTGAAATGACAACAAAATGTCAATACTCAAACGTTCACAAAAAATGAATACAATAACTATCTATTAATTGAAAATGAAACTTTGGAGTTCACACAAAATACACAAAAACTAAAAATTAATTAGTGTTCTATCAATCAAGATTCATGTGTGAGCTCGTAGGTATTTGAGTTATATGAACTGAATATAATGTGTATTGATATGTACTTATTCAACTATCCTTGATATATAACTATAAGGGATGAGTTGGATGACCCAGACATAGACCTGAACCCGTCCTTTTTTGACGACGGGTCTGCCCTTTAATCGGGTCTGTCCTTTTTTATTTATTTGGACGAGTCAGATCCGTCCCTAAGTCATCAAGTTGAAACGGGTGTACAGATCATATCTTGCTCACCCTAATATTAATGTATCATATATTCTATTTTCTATTTTCATAATTAAAGTTAGAATGTCTTTTCTTAAGCATTTAATGAAAGATATAACATCATTTTTAACATATTTTATTTATCATTTTAACTTTCATTTGAGATAAAAAAATTATGTTTTTTTTACCAATATGATAATAAATCATGTCTGAATATCTCAAATGAATGGTCGAAGATTAATCATTTTAAGGCACATGCATTAAAAGCTATTTTATCTGTAATATTTTCCATCTATTCAATTGAGTTTGGGTTTAGGGTTTGGGGCCCGATTTGGCCTCGGTCCAATTGGAATAGGCCGAAAAGGTTGAAGGATTATTTTGAACCAAAAAATAAGTTTGCTAAGACAATATCGATTCAATTCTTTAAATTGATGATAGAACAATCTTTTTTGTATTTGTGTAGTCCATGGCTCGGGCTGGTTGGTGCTTAATCAAAATGAGAGAAATTATTTGAGATTCATTTGAAAAGTTTTCCATCTAAATCTCACTCATTTAGCACGTGTGCTAGAAAGGATCCACTTTGCCAATTCTATTTGAAATTGGGCTATGTTTATTATTTCGACTTTTGTATAAGAGTAATAATGATTATGATATAATTATGGTGAAAAACGTTAGCCTTCATTTGTTAGAGTGAAAATAGAAGAGATATTGAGTAACAAGAGAGTTTAATGGGAGAGAATGAAAATGGGGTGGGACCCACAAATTTTTATTTTCCTCCAATGTGAGGAGAAAATGGGAGAAAAAGATAAACCATGATCCCTTTGTTCTCAATTTTGTCTCAACTCATGTATCACACCAATGATACTAAAATAAAAATTGAAAAATAATGAGTATTTAATTTTTTTAATTGATATGATATTTTTATTGATGGAAAATATGATTTGTGACACAATTTGGAACAACAAATCTTGTTTTGGGAAGAGTGAGGAGAAAAAATCATTTCTTTCTCTTCTTTTTTCTATACATTTCTTCTTATGCAAGGTGGTCATGAAAATATAAAAACTATGAGAAATTTGTATAGATATAAAAAATGAAAAATGATTTATGAAATTTCAGGGAGTGTAATTCTAAATGAAATAATCTTCCAAAGCAGGAAAATAATATAGGATAAAACATCAAAACCCAGTTACATGAGCTCACAAAGGTTGTGCTGAAACATGTTCACAGAACATGTAGAGTGAGTGGCTAACAAGATAAACCTTTGTACTTATTTGCACAGAAGTTGAATAGAGAGAGAGATAGATATATATATATATATCGTACAATGTCTCTCAAATTCTCTCATTCTTTCATCACCCACCTTTTTCACCCTTCCATTTCACCCCATCACACTCCTTCTAAACCCTCTTTTCTCTTACCCTTCAAAACTTCATCTTCTTCACCATTCCTTTCTGCTTCTAATGCTCCCAACTCTTCTAAAAATCCAATTTTTCTCCCACATCTTCAACAACAAGAAGAGGAAGAACATGAAGAAGAAGAAGAAGAAGAAGAAGAAGAAGAAGAAGAAACAGAGGTTATTGAAGACCAAGAGCTACCCAATGACCCAATCTACAAATTCTTCAAAACCCGGTCTTCAGTTTCAACCCAAGACCCTCAAATGGAAGGAAAGCTAACCCTTCATAGGAATCGTCACACTTCATGGCATCTTGCTCAAAAAACTCACCTTGTTGAAGAAAATGGAGAATCTGAAATGGGTTTTGATGAAAACCCATTTAAGGTTAATGGTGAAGAAGAAATGGGGTATCAGAAGAAGGAGCAATTGGCAGAGGGTATAGTGGGGGAAATTGTTGAACTTGCAAGGAACATTTCTGAAAATGTGACATTGGAGGAGGCTCTAACTGAGTTTGAAGGAAGAGGGGTTAGTAAAGTAGAGTGTTTGGAGATTTTGGAAATACTTGGTGAGGAGAAACTTTTGTTTCCTTGTCTGTATTTCTTTCAGTGGATGGGGTTGCAGGAACCATCACTTGTTACACCCAGGGCATGTACTGTGTTGTTTCCAATGTTGGGAATTGCAAGGATGGGTGATAAGCTCATGGCTCTGTTCATAAACTTGCCATCGACCGAGGAGTTCAGAGATGTTCATGTTTATAATGCTGCAATTTCAGGCCTTCGGGCTAGTGGCAGGTACAAAATTCGTGGCTCTTTCATGTACTTTGTTTGTCCCTCTCTTGCTATATTGTATGAGAATGTTGGGCAGTAAAAAACCAGAAAGAGGATAAGTTCAATGTAATGGAGATGAGATTGTTATGTTAGATGACCGGACACACTAGAGAACATAAGAGTAGGAAAGAATTTATGAGCGAAAAAGATGGGGTATTACAGAAAAAGATGATATAATCTCATCTCAGATGATTTTGTAGAAGCCCAAGCGAGTAGAGTAAATCAGATGGAGGGTAGCTCGACACTTAGAGGTAGAGGGAGGTAAAAAAACCAGTAAGAAGGGTTTAAATTTAAATTGTTTGCTCATAAAACATGATTTACAATAGGATGTTGTGGCCTTGTTTGATAAATAGATTTGTGAGATGAGACTTGTTTTTTGGGATAAATAAATGGAAAAGGCTTGGTTGCAGTTGGTTGTTTTTCTCTTGCTGGTTTCCTGGGTCCTACAGAGGCTAATATAAGTAATAAACGGTGCAATTTGTTGTGATTATGGTAATCTTGGTCAATATTCTCCTTCGCTTTGTCAATGGACATGATTTATGATAGAACATTATGATGTCCTTTGATCCATTTAGACAACCCCGCCTAATGGAAATAATGGTTGGTGTTGTTGTTGACTTGCTGGTTGTTATTCACTTATTGTCAGTCTCCCCTTATCCTGAAACATTGGTAAATTAACGACATGCTGCAAGCTTGTTGTCATCTAAGCAGTAGTACTAAACATGCCACCATTTTCATTCACATGTCCTAACACCAGAAATAGCATATTCAACATCTTTTACCTGTAACTCTGATTAATGATTATGTTTGTAAAGTTAACCAAGACAGATAAAGCTCCTTAAAGTGGTCTTGTGTGTAAAGTGAGTAAGGGTGTATCCTTGGGTTGAGATCTCAATGCACCTTAGCTAACCAAGGGTAGATAGACCCTTACTTGATTACTTTATAGACAAACTCACTGTAGATCTCAATGCCTTTCCAAACAATATAATGCTTTGACATCAACATTCGTTGCACTGATACTAGTACATCAGTTTTGGCATAGTGTCGGGATAGGTGATTGTCTATACTCTTTGCAAGTTATCTAAAATGGGCTCTACTTTTGTTCTGTAGCTATGTATTCTTAATAGCGTTGGAAACCCATTGCTACTTAATGTATATTATTCTTCAAAGTGGAACTGGAATCATATGGCTTCTTACATGTGTAATTTTTAAATGTTGCGAGCACAATTGTAGAAATATAATTTGAATTACATTTTAACTGGAAGTTAATATTACTGTGTTGATGATTTGGTCAGTTGTTGGTAATTCCACAGATAAAGCAAATCATACTCCAGTCTCTTCATAAGAACTTAGTTTTCCATTAAGGTAGATGTTAGTCTTTTCTTTTATCTGTTGGGCTTGTTCTGTGACTTCTGTCTTAAGTTTGTTGGGTAGTTTACTATTAAGAAGCCTATGAACAGCTATAAAATGTATGAAACTAATTAGCTACTTGTTAATTGATTAAGATATTGCAATTAATTTCACCCGTTTAAGTTCGGTGTGCTGCTTCCAAAAGAAAAACATATCTCACATATTTTCTTTCTTGAAAATTGTTCGTACATTGTCTTAGGTATGAAGATGCCTGGAAGGTTTATGAGTTAATGGAAGCAGACAATATTCATCCAGATGATGTAACATGCTTGGTTATGATTATCGTTATGCGAAAACTTGGTCGCAGTGCCAAGGATGCATGGCATTTTTTTGAGAAAATGAACAGAAAAGGAGTCAAATGGAGCGAAGAAGTCATAGGTGCATTATTGAAGTCATTTTGTGTCGAGGGACTGATGAGTGAAGCTCTCATCATCCAATCTGAAATGGAGAAGAAAGGAGTCTCTTCAACTGCAATTATGTACAACACTCTGATAGATGCATATTGTAAATCCAACCGTCTAGAAGAAGCTGAAGGCCTTTTTGCCGAGATGAAAGCCAAAGGGATTAAGCCCACCGAAGCAACCTTCAACATTCTAATGCATGCATACAGCAGAAGAATGCAGCCGAAGATTGTGGAAAAGCTTCTGGAAGAAATGGAAGATGCTGGCTTGAAGCCAACTGCCAGATCATATACTAGCCTAATCAGTGCATATGGGAAGCTGAAAAATATGAGTGACATGGCTGCAGATGCATTCTTGAAGATGAAGAAAGCTGGTTTAAAACCCACTCCACATTCATATACATCTCTGATCCATGCTTATTCAGTTAGTGGCTGGCATGAGAAAGCTTATGCAGCGTTTGAAAACATGCAGAAGGAAGGCATTGAACCATCCATAGAAACCTACACTGCTTTACTTGATGCATTTAGGCGTGCTGGTGACACCGAAACATTGATGCAAATATGGAAGTCAATGATTAGCGAGAAAATTGAGGGAACACAGGTTACATTTAACACTCTTGTTGATGGCTTTGCTAAACAAGGTCACTACATAGCAGCAAGAGACGTGATATCTGAATTTGGGAAGGCTGGATTGCAACCAACGGTAATGACATATAATATGCTGATGAACGCTTACGCACGAGGAGGGCAACACTTAAAATTACCGCAGTTGCTGAAAGAAATGGATGCTCATAAACTGAAGCCAGATTCTATAACTTATACAACTATGATATATGCCTTCGTTCGTGTTCGAGATTTTACTCGCGCATTTTTTTATCACAAGAAGATGGTCAAGAGTGGGCAGTTGCCAGATGTCAATTCATACAAGAAACTTCGGGCCGTCCTGGATGATAAAGCTGCAATGAAAAACAAGAAGGATAGGAGTGCCATGCTTGGTATAGTTAATAGAAAGATGAGAATCATGAAACCTAAGGGAAAGAAAGATGAGTTCTGGAAATTCAAGAAAAGACATGTGAGAGAAACATAGTTCTGATATTTGTATATAGTAAGTGCAAAGATGTGATCCAATGCCCTGTAGGAATTGTAAGCTCAATTTGACCCTCTTTTTAGTACTCTTAAGCTTTAATGAATGGCATCAGGGGAATCTTGGTTTTAATTTAAACAGTATATGTCATCATACGTTGTCTCTTCAATCAACAACATATGTCACTCATTTTCAGGTAGATGTGGCCAGTTTAAAATGTTAAATATTTGTATGCTGACAATTGGAGTGTTCATCACTTAGAAAACAATGATAAATGAGTCAAATTAATAAAGTGATAGTTTGGTGTTCATGTTTTAGATTATTTATAACTATGGTTCTTGTAGGAGCTGCTAACCCCTCATATATCAGTAGAATTATTAATTTTTTAATATTAAATGTTTTGTCAATGAACATGATTTATAATAGAATTTTCTGATGTTGATTGATCCATATAGTCGACCCACTAGTATGATGAATGAATATTTATATACAGTTTTAGCCTTAAAATGGTCAGTTTTGAATCTTTTTTTAGATGAGACAATTATTTATGATGAGCATCTTCTGTCCAGAAAGTGCCACTTATGTGTGACTTATTGTGATTGGTCAGAACAACACTTAATCATCAAACTTTTAATTTAAATATATTTCTTTCAACCAATCATAACAAGTAACACATGTGGTGACACTTTTTAGGATAACAAATGTGGTCCAATGTTGCCATTGGACACCTCCCAAGAACTGGACCTCACATTTGACAATTTACCCAACTTAGATGATATTAAAGGAAACATTATACACATGATTGCTTAAGTAATTTAACTTCAATGAAAATTTGAACTCCAAAACAATCTATAAGCATGTGCTATACTTGAGCTTTAATAAGCTGAGTTTGAGCCACCAAATGAGCTTGTTTTCTTATTGAACTGAGGTTGAGCCTAACAAATTTTCATCATACAAAGCTTGACTTCAATTTAACTTACTGTCAACTTCAACTGAAAGGAAACTACACATTAGGATTAGTACATAGTCACTTAAGTATGAAGCATACCAATTGTCATACCAACCATGGTTGCCAACATTTTATCTTCCTTCTAGTAAAGATACATAACTACGAATCGAAGAGTAGAAAAGTTGGCGACCATAATCTATATGGCATTTGGTGCTAATCTTGATTGAATCACCATTGAGTGACCCCAATTACCGAATGCCATACAAATTGTTTCCATGTTATAGAAGGACAAAGATAATTAATCATAAGAAAAGCTGAAAGAAACTTGCAAGTGATTTGTTTTAAAACATGATGGCTTAAACCAGTAACTCACTCCAAACTGGTAGAAAAGAGAAATAGGTGCAAGTGATTTGTTTTAAAACATTAACCTACTCATGTTTTTTTTTTCCACTTGCCAGAACTTTTTAGTGAAATCAGTAATAACTTTCTAACATTGTCAACCATGTAACCCATCCAACTTTGAAAAAGGCCCTATAATTCAACTCCACATCAAATAATCTCAATTCATCCATAGCTGCCACTAGTCACCTTCTCCAAAACAATGTTAATGTGTTAAAACTGGAGATGATCCTAATCAATTTTTTCCTCCGACGGTTCATAGGTCCAGTTTGCCCTCCATATTATAGGTGACAGAAGCCGTTCTGTTTTCCAGCCTAATGACTTAAGCTGCACAAAAGATAAAAAAATGTACATAATCTCTCACTTAGTGAAGATAATATCAAACAAGTGCAGGTGTCATTCTATCAATTTACTTTGATCCAAATATCATAAATTCTTAGATTCATCAATAAAGGAAAAGATTGATATATCACAGGCTTAAGAAATTAAATCATATAAGAAGCTAGAACAGTTTAACTGGAAGGTTAAAGAAGTACCTTCTGTATAAATACTTCATAGTGATTATCCATCCACATTTGGCTGTCTGAATGCAAAGACTTGCTTTTACCAACATTATTATTTGCCAGGACAAGAGCATGAATAAACGATTTTAGGACATCTGCGGCATTTGAATCTTTATGCACAATAACATTAATGAATTCCTTCCTTTCCACCAGTAAGTACTTGGCTGTGCACGTGAGCGACAAAGAAGAAATAAGGTAAACAATTTGTTGGACAATACTCAACACAGTTACCACAAAATATACAGATTCCGAAATCAATGCTGTAATTAACATTTGAAGATGGAAAGGGGAAACTCAGTATACTGAGATGACAACCTTTTGAGTAGTAAGATGCTGCAGAAAGCAAAAGCTCCTTACTGTAAATATCACATAGAAAAGGAATTTGCTAAGTAAGCTTTATTAATGAAATTTCAAAGCTAAAAAAAGTGCATCATAATTAAACCAGAATCATGGAAAGATTAAGCTTTGAAAACAGAACAATCTTATGATTTGAGCTATTATAAGTAAGAACAGAACATAGTATAGACCATTATCTTAAATGACATTTGGATACAGGAAAACAATGATGATAAAGATAAGCATTTTTACATTTTCAGGCCAAATTTTAGTAACTTACATTTCCATGTTATTGAATGAAGAAACTCTCATGCCTAGACATACTGCCTTATCCAGTGAACTAGTATTCTTTGAGCGCCATGACATGAACTGTATGGGTAAAACATGCTCCAGCGAAGAGACCTGTTTAGGGGAGAGAACTGGAAAAAAGTTTAGAAGCAAGCATTAATATACATATTTGTAATGAAAAGGATTTAGTTAGATTTTGAAGTGTCGGAAATTACAGTCTCCTTGACAGGATGCTGACTGTACCGAACCAACCTTGTTTTAGGGAGGTGGTTGGGGGAATGGGTCAAAAATGCAGCAAATAGAGACCTCTAAGAAACAAATGAATATTAGATTATATTGATCTTGACATATGAGCAAGGTGACACAAAACAAATTTTTTCTAAGCTGCGGCCAAATTTATGCCGAGAATAAAAATGCAGAATAAATTATTACCAAGCACCAAAGATAAGTCGTGAATGCCAGAAAGCAATGAAGAATGGAAAAAGGCAATACCTTGGCCACTCTCCATGAAATTCTGCAAAAGAATAGAGCTCCTTCTAGGGTTTAAGGAGGTCAATGCCAGACATCGAACAGCTCGGTAGTTTGCTGCATGGAAAAGAGACAGGACTTGCATTATGCCATTATCAGGTTTTCATATATGATGGATGCTGGTGTTCAGATTTAGGCATTGCATCCATATATAGAAAAAGGCATCCATCTAGTTTCAGATTATAATTATGAGCGTTAACTTGACAAAGAGAATGTGATTAACAAAAAAAGTTTTTCATTTCTGAGAAAGTAATGCAGTGTAATCTTATTAATTAGTTGGCCTTAGAAACAGTCTCCATAAATAGATGGATTAAGAATTTTCCCAAACACACTTCTAAGGAACGGACCAATGTTATCATCAATCTATAACCTCCTTTTACTACTTGATAAGGCAAGTATTCTCTCTTTTCTTATAGTTTGTATTTGTACAACAAAGACAATATGCAAGGATATTTTTATAGCTTGTTATGCTTAGGATATGTATAAAGCAAATTACGATTTAGAAAACATACCATACATATGAAACAGGGTCAGGGACAAAAAAGAAAACCAAATGGCTAGCGGGTGTCCAATGGTAACGCGAGCAACGAGCATCCCGAGTGCCATGCCAATCATTGTGGCTACTGTTTCTTGACTCCCTTCCTATAGAAACATGTTAGTAAGTCAAAAAAATTGAAGAAAAAAATGACAGCCATACTGAACAAAAGACTTTAATCTAATATGATAATCTATTTAGTTAGAAAGAATGCATCCGGTACCTTAGCAGATATATCTGCAGCATTATCCTGAAGAGCAAAATGCTGAGTCAAAGCTGCTCTAGTGGCTCCACTAGCAACACCAGCTAGTTCAAAATCATATTTTGAGAGACAAAGTATTTAATTAAAAAAATATGATACAAAGTAAGGCAATAAATTTTAAAAATAAGTCCTAATCTTGTATAGTTCAAAAACATACATTTCAGCTGAACACCTTTATTGTTTGGAAATATCATATTGTCTAATGTCACTTTAAATTGTATGTCTTACTGTACCAAAACAAAAAACAAAAATTAAAGCTTCGCGACTTAACTTACATGGAATACAAAGAGGGCGAAATACTACAGCTAGTAACTGATAACCAACTAACTATTGATCATATCACGACTGAACTTCCGGAAATACTGGAACTTACTGAATGATCTTGATATGCTTCCCAGGCAAACAATAAACACAAAAGCTGATGGAAATAATGGAGAAATGAGGTCCATTAGCATCCCTGCAGTGAATGTGAAAAGCTTATCAAATCAATGTGAGATATGAAGAATACGACATGAAAGATCATATTTAACACAAACCGGCATCAGTAAGTTACACTATCGAGCTGATATTAATTTAGTTTCATGAAGCAAATAAAAAGGTTAATACAATAGTGGCCAAGTAAAGCATTCCAAATAGAGTTTCTCCTCTTCTTATAGTCACAATACATTATCATTATATCAAGAAGATGAGCATATCACACCAGCTCTATATACATTATTCAAAATCTAATTAATAAATCTACCTCAGTAGTCATATCAGTTGAGAGTGAAAGCCAAATCAGATTCAACTAAATCAATGGCTTTAGAAGACACTGCTGATGTATTACCAAGACAATGCTTCCATGTAACAGTATTCCAACAGAAACTAAGCAGCTCCATTTATGTTTTCAAAAGTAAAAACAAATCTAGGATCAAGTAGTTTTCTTGAAATACATTTTTTACATCTTCTCATCCCCGGTTTGTTATCACTTTTTCCCCTTTTTATTTGTGAAATTAAATAGTAAACATCGGGAAGAAACTAGAGGAAGTCTCCCTCTTCCTTAACTGTGAAAGACTAAATTCACTCTGACAACGGCTGTCTCCTATGAATCTAAATGTTTTCGTTTAAATCATTGATAGTACAGAATGGTTGTCTAATATTAATATAGCCCAATTGTAATATATCGGCACATTGATAAGTACTACATGATCGATAAATAGTTGTAACAACCAATGTTATTCTGTTGTAATTCGTAAGTGGAGAATGGTGCACATGTTAGCAACAATGTTGGATCAACACGGAAGTAAGTAAACATATAAGTAGCTTTTGCACCCAAATGAAATTCCTAAAAAAAGCTCCATTCTTTTCGTACCCCTAATTTATTGACAATCTCAATCCTTGAATGTACATATTTTTCAATCAGAACTCGAACATCTAAGTTGATTATTGGCCTATGTCTATAGTTCGAACATGCATTGCGTAATGAAAATGGATGTACAAAATATACTGAAGATGAAGGAAATTACCAATGTCATTCATAAGATCTGCAACTAAACGCCACATCTTTGCATTGCTATCAAGATTTGATCCCTGCAGCATATGGGTTAAATAGAAATATAGTTACAAGAACATAGTTTTGGAGTCATTCAGAGGAGTGAACCAGCATATGATATACACACAAGCCTACCCTAGTATATGATGCTCCACATAAAGTGAGTAGCACATATTTTGGGTGGAAATTAACAAAGGTGAAGAAATGTGATAGCACTAGAGACACAGACCTGGTAGAATGTGAATAAGATTCCTCCAAGCATACCGGTAAGATCCCTCAAAAACCACTGGAAAAAGTATCAATGTTCAATACCCTATTGTCAGCCGTTGCAGCCTAATTAACACAAAATGCTTCTTCTACAAAGCTTCTTACAAACCTAGGTCCAGCCATTTAATTAAATACGGAATATAACTACTAGACGATACCTGAAAAGTGGCACCAATGACTGTAGCTGATTTCTCACCAACCCCAATAGCACTCAGGAGAGCCTAAAAGAGATTTTGTAAACCACTTATGTAAGGGCTTCCAGTGGCAAAAGTTTATGATAAAATACAGTGAATAAGTGAAACAATGCCTTACCTGGGTAGAAAGCATTGTCCTGATATATGTTGAAAGGCCCTACCATGATAATCAATCTATAGTTAAGTCAACAACAATAGCATAGCTTCAATATGATAACTCAATTCCACAGTGTCTTTTGATATATAGTTTGTTACCTGCAATAAATCCCATATTTGAAAAGGAACATAATCTGAAGTCACACTGGTTGGAAAACCCTGTATATCATCAATAACAAACATAAAAGAGAAGTCTTTATACAAGTACATAGTGATGAAGTAATGTTACATATATAAAAATTGCATTTTTAAATTTTATAGTTAGAAATAGGATCTTGCCTCAGGCACAAATGCTTGAAGTAATCGTCTCCAAACATGGGTGAAGCGGGCACCAGATCTGTGCACAAAGTGTGTAAGAAGAATAAGCAGAAAGAAAATGGAATTGTTAGAAAGAGAAAAGGAAGAACCTTTGAATGGTGATAGAAGAAGAGGAAGCTTTGATGGTGAAAGTTTTGGAGAGTTTTGTGGAGGATGAACCATTCCATTCTTCCAATGTTATGATGGATTTATTGGAACCTGATGATGATGATGGCAATGGTTCCATTTTATGCTAATGAATGTGAGATAAAGGAGTCAGACAAGACAACCTTAGATAGTTAGATTGATGATCACTTTGCACTTCGCAGGTTGTTACATAATCTCAAAGCTCCTACAAGTCAAAGTCACAAGTGATACTCTTAACTACAAGGATTTAACATGTATATATTATACTAACAGTTTAAAAAAATTTACATTATTAATACATAGATTTTATATATATATATATATATTGATACTGTTTGTTATTGATATATATAAAACTTTACACTGCCGATGCATAGATTTCAAACTCTAACTAAAATTACATCCATATCTCTTATATGATTTTTTTGGTATTATTACTAAAGGTATTCTATCACATTAAGAAATTAATTCATTTTAGGTTCGCGAATACCCCTCCCAATAAATATCGCTCTCAGGAAACGAAATCTCAACCTTGAAGATTTAGTGAGCCTTACTAGAACCAACGCCTTGTTGGTTATCCCCTATATTATGGCAGCACACCCTTATATTATATGCATTCCTAGTAAAAAGGTATGGTACTCTTACAGAAAAAATGTGTGTATTATTAGTGTAAGAGTTTGTACTAATTATGTATAAATCTTTAAATTAACATTGTAAAAATGTTACATCTATAAGTATTAGATAAAATGGCATAACATGATTAATCAAAAAAACGCTAGAAGGAGGGCTTGAACCTCCGACCTTGTGGTTAACAGCCACACGCTCTAACCAACTGAGCTATTCCAGCATGTTGAAACCAATCATTCGCTTCAATTATATATAGAATCTAACGATTGAACCTACATCTCTACTTTCAGCTCACAGTATTAATTTTTGCCAACCCTTTGAAGTTGCAGAGAACCCATTGAAAAAAGTTAGATGATTTGATTAACAATGGCTAGAAAAGTTTTATCCTTTTTACCCCAAAGACCCTTCTCTTCTATACCTGATATTCCCAACCTTTATTCCTTCCTTCAACCTTCACTTTTTTCCCTTAAAACCACCAACCAACAACAACAACCCCAAAACCAAAACCAAAACCTTCCAACTTCTCCACCAAACTCTTTCAACCAAGACCAAATCTCCACCCTTGAAACCACCCTTCACAAATCCATCGTCACAAACAACACTGATGAAGCATGGAAGTCTTTCAAATCCATCACTACCCTTCACTCTTTCCCTCCAAAACCACTCACCAATTCCCTCATTACCCACCTTTCCTCTCACTCTGACCTTCACAACCTCAAGAGAGCATTCACTTCTGCTGTCTATATTATGGAGAAGAATCCTATGATGTTGGAGCTTGAAACTGTTGCATCATTGCTTGAATCAATGAGGTGTGCCAACACTGCTGCCCCTGCTTTTGCCCTTGTCAAATGCATGTTCAAGAACAGGTTTTTCGTCCCGTTCGACACGTGGGGTGGCGTGCTTGCTGAGATTAGTAGGAAGAATGGGAACCTTGTTGCTTTCTTAAGGGTTTTTGAGGAGAATTGTAGGATTTGTTTGGATGAAAAGGTTGAGTCTATGAAACCTGATGTTGATGCTTGTAATGCAGCCTTGGAAGGTTGCTGTTATGAGCTTCAATCTGTGAGTGATGCTGAGAGGGTTATTGAAATAATGTCGAATTTGGGTGTTAGGCCAAATGAATTGAGTTTTGGGTTTCTCGGTTATTTGTATGCACTGAAGGGGTTTCAAGATAAGATAGATGAGTTAAAAAAATTGATGGTTGGTTTTGGCTACTCAAATAAGAAGAATCTTTATTCTAATTTGATTAGTGGTTATGTTAAGTCGGGTAATTTAGCTTCTGTTGAGTCAACTATTCTTAGTAGTTTGAATGATGGAGATGGCAAAGATTGGAATTTTGGTGAAGAAACTTTCTGTGGAGTAGTTAAGGAATATCTTCATAGGGGTAATATCAAGGGGTTAGCTAATTTGATTATTGAAGCTCAGAAGTTAGAGCCTTCGAATATTGAAGTTGGTCAATCTGTAGGTTATGGTATTGTTAATGCATGTGTTAGTATAGGACTATCGGACAAAGCACACAGCATTCTCGATGAAATGAATGCTCTGGTAGGCTCTGTGGGTCTCGGGGTCTATGTGCCAATCTTGAAGGCTTACTGCAAAGAAAATCGAACAGCTGAGGCTACTCTATTGGTGGCGGAGATTAGTGGTTCAGGTCTTCTGTTGGATGTGGAAACCTATGATTCTTTGATAGAAGCATCCATGTCCAGCCAAGATTTTCAGTCAGCCTTTTCAATGTTTAGGGACATGAGAGAGGCGAGGGTTCCTGACTTGAAAGGGAGTTACTTAACTATCATGACTGGTTTGATGGAGAATCATCGGCCTGAGTTGATGTCAGCTTTCTTAGACGAGGTGGCTGAGGATCCTCGGATCGAAGTTGGCACTCATGACTGGAATTCTATCATCCATGCTTTCTGTAAAGCCGGGAGACTAGAAGATGCAAGAAGAACTTTCAGACGGATGACATTCCTGCAATTTGAGCCAAATGATCAGACATACTTGTCCATGATTAATGGTTATGTCTCGGCAGGGAAATATTTTAGTGTGCTGATGTTGTGGAATGAGGTTAAGCGAAAGCTATCAGAAGAAGAGCAGAAGGGGGTCAAATTTGACCAAAATTTGGTTGATGCATTCCTATATGCTTTGGTCAAAGGAGGTTTCTTTGATGCAGTTATGCATGTTGTGGAGAAATCTAATCAAAAGAAAATATTTGTTGATAAGTGGAGATACAAGCAAGCATTCATGGAGACACATAAAAAGCTCAGAGTGGCGAAGTTAAGAAAAAGAAATTTCAGAAAAATGGAAGCACTTATTGCTTTTAAGAATTGGGCTGGCTTAAATACATGAAGTTTAAACACTGGCTTCTTCTTATCTCAAGCATTAAACCTCGAAGTTTTGAAGAAAGCATTCAAAATGACGGCTGAGGAAGTATTCAATGTTGCATGATCTTTCAAGAACTGAGCCTCAGTCAGACAAACTATGACGCACTTCAATTTTTTATTTACTTGGATAACAATGTGTTTGAGCTTGTTGGGTTCAGCTCAGCAAGGTCTTATTACTTTTTCTTTCTGATGTTATCCAAAGCAATTGATTGATACTATTTTAATTACTTACCCAGCTAATAATCGCATTTTGGGCTGAATGTGATCATTTTTTCCATAATTTTTCTGTCTGTTATCTGCTAGCTTTGGATCTGAAAAGTTGTTTTTGTACATAGGAAGTTATGACACACTGAATCAACAAACTGCTTAAAAATAGATAGCTTCAATATTCCACGAAAGAAGAAAGATATGGTTATAGGTTGACTGCTTCCATGGTAAAAATTTATGAAGGATGAAGTGTGCTGTAATCTTAAGGCGTATTAGACACCATAACATATAATAGATGTCAATATAATACACCCTAATCCTGCATCTGTGTGAAATTCTTTCCTTTCCATTGCAGGAAAGATGATGAATTCAGCAGTGTTGATTTTGCAGAGAGATACCACTAATATAATGTGAGTAGAGCTGGATCCAGTTGGTTGCTAAATAGCCATTTACTTCGGTATGTTGGATTTTCTGGCAAACTCTACATTTTGAGAAGAATAATTTTCTCATTCTGGTTTGATTTCATTTATTCGATATCATGAGATCAACTGCTTTCCATCACATATTCACCTAATTTACTGAAGTTCCACTGGTATATATGATGAGTTATGGATATATACTGAAGTTTCTTAGGTTTTGTCTCAGTTAATGGACCCTACCAGTTATATGCACATGCATAGAACAAGAACTAGATATATGTACCGCAGTCATGTTCATGTAAATTTACGCAATCTCGATGATTCGTCAGATTTACCGCTTCTGATTGCTAGGGTTATGGCTGTCATACATTTCTTTTAGATTTAGGTATCATCATTCTCTAATCAGTTATTTTGATTAAATTATCCAGTTCTATAAATTCAGTAATGATTTTATACCCCTCTGAAGTTTCTTACTCATTCATCCATCATTTATTGCAAGAATTGCTCCACCCCTTCTACTCTTCACACTCTATATATAAGCAGAAAACCCTCAGGGTTTTGTTATTTCTGAAATCATGTAAGGCACAGTTGAACATGCATTTGACATGGGCAAAAGCAGGGGCAGCAGTGGGAACCATGAAAGGGATTGGCCTGGGACAGGATCCTTTTATCAGAACATGGATTCTGGTGGAGAATGTGGTGTGTTAGTAGAGACTATGTTCTATGTACCTGCTTCAAACAGAGCTAAGTTCTGGTGTGGCAATATAAATGTCTGTGATTCTATTCAAGTTATAATAAATCAGCCATGCATGATGAAGTTGACCTCAATGCTTTGAGGTGACAATCTAGTATATCATAGGGTTTTTTCCTTTGTAAAACAAACCCCAACATATATT
Source organism: Lupinus angustifolius (assembly GCF_001865875.1). Lineage (NCBI taxonomy): Eukaryota > Viridiplantae > Streptophyta > Magnoliopsida > Fabales > Fabaceae > Lupinus > Lupinus angustifolius. Next base: position 7,525,839 of record NC_032019.1, on the reverse strand, counting down.
AAGCAAAAGGTTATATTGTGTTGGATTTAATTACCATAGCACTTGCTATGGATTGTGCACAAGCTAAATGAATTACCAGAAAAAACAAATTTATATAGCAGACATTAAGGATGTTATGGAGATTACGCTAATACAAGAGAAGATACAATTAGGAATAAGGATTTCATTAAAACTTTGGTCATCTTAGTTGAGGATTGTAGTGAAATTTTATCCAAGGTTGGTCCATTATGTGCATCTGTGATAAAAATCCCATGTAAGGAAGAGCAACACAAAGTAGAAATATAAAAGGGGAATAAGATACAACATGTCATGGATTAAACATATATACATAAAGTTAATAAGAATGGTTGCAAAAAATGATTTTAGGATCAAAGCATCTAGCTGGGATTGCTTATTAGACTTTATGAAACAAATATAATGGACAGATAGCAACATTTATTGACTTCATGCACATTGCATGACCTTTCTTCAATTACCATTTAACATGCCACAAAATAGCAACATTTAAACTTGCAAGTGTACATGCATATTCTATCTACTAACAAATGCTTGTCTTTACATATTGTAACAGAATATCTGCACTAATGAAGAAAAACACCACTATAAGGGACCCTTAAATGGGACCATACATATTGTTGCTGGTGGTGCTAGGCATACCTTTCAACATTTACTCCCCTCAAAACTACATGGAGTATCTTTAGAGATTATGACTATGGATTTGTAAAGCTAACTGCATTTGATCATTCAAATTTGTTGTTTGAGTACAAGAAGAGCAGAGATGGAAGGTTTATGACTCCTTCAAATTATCGCGGGATTATAGAGATATCTTGGCCTGCACAATAGATAGTTGCCCAAGTACAAATTCAGCATCTTGATTGATGAAAAGGCCAAAGCTTCAATGTATAACACAGCAGGTCCTGCCACCTTGAACCTAAGACCAATTTGGCTTTGTATAATGTGTAGTTACAAGTGTTGAAGTTTATGATGGAAGCACATTCTTGTACCTAAAATAGGATAGGAAGGCCATATACAACAATGCACAAGCAATTCCAGTAATTATCAGAACCCAATGGAATCCGAATGGGTAATCAAAAACTCCAGCTTTGAAGTTCATTCCAAATACTCCTGCCACAACAGTAAATACTGCAGCTACCAATGTAGCCGCTGTAAGAAGCACCTCAAACTGTATTAGGCGGTTTTGAATATTACCCTGCAAAAGATAGAGTGAAAAGTAACTCCCCTTGGCTTGCACAATTTAGAATATCAAATGAATAAAGGAACTGACAGAAGAGTGCTTCAAAGTTGTTAATCTTAACTAACCAATTTTATGTTGATAAAATCTTCAGTGTCATCAATGTATTCTTTCAACTGCATACCAGCAAAAGAAATATATTCTTAAGTGTTCACAAAGCACCACACGTAATGAATAAAACCATATGCTGCTCCAAAATAGATTAAAATTTGTGCAAAAAGTATATCATGGCTAGCAATAATCATAAGCAGCTTTCCTAACAATTATAAGCAATGTAATTTAAGTAACTTGGTTATATTAGCAAATATTATGATATGAAAAAACCGATACTGTAATTTATAAGCAATGTGGGCAAATTCTAATACTACAGTTTTGAGTAAGTCAAACTTCTCATACCGACGATAATGTGTTCAGAGTATTATCAATGACGATAAAGTATGCTTCAAGCAACATTTCTAGTGGCTCAATCCTTTCTCCATTATCAGATGAACCCACTGAACTACCATGCTTACTTGAATTCCCAATGCTGCTGAAAGCCCTTTGCAACATCTGGAGCCCACTAGTTGACCGCTCGGGTGAAGCAGGAGCTGATCTTGAAATCACTCTCCCACTACCTGATGAAATAGTTGGAAGATAATCATTTAAAGGGTAACTATCCGATCTCATCTTTTTCTCAGTCAGGCACATCTCAGCCATGTCACCATCATCATCCATGAGATGTTCAATTTCATCACGGACCTGGGAATTGAATAATAAGTTACCACTTGCAGGTGATAGAAAGACAGAATCATAAGAATAATAATCAAAGATGAGAATTCTAAGATGATCAACCTTCTGAACTCGCTGAGTCAAAGCAAGGAGGTGACCTTTAAATCTTCGAACACGTTCGAGATTGATAGTACTTATAGATAAGGCTAGTTCATCTAGCACAGGATATATTTCCATTTCCAGCTCTTTTACCTATCAAATCAAGAACCTTCTTAATATGAGGATTGGAAATGACAACTTTATTACTTACATATGGCTGATCAAATGGATTTTCCTGATCAAAACACTGAATAACAATTTGGCTGGCATGTTGAAATACATAAAAACACAATACTAAATTCGAACACTTCACAACAATTTGAAAAACCTAGTTATACCTAGTATAGAACCATTGGAGCAGTGACACTCACATCAACCGCAACCTAGCTTCATGAAGATATTTGGAGTCAAAGATCATTGGCTACATTATCCCCCAATATGTTGTACTTGAACCCCTTCTTTATGAAAAGCATAAACAATAATCGGGTAGAAAGTGATGCAGAGGAACGGAGGCTCAATTATGATTGTATATTTGGGCACCTGGGTTTCTATCCAAGATACATTAAATAGATACTGATCATGCATATGTTACCTGAGTAAAGCTCATGCCACTGTAGTGGGTGCTAGCGTAACCTTTCCATTTTCCTATTTATGTCTTTTAGCTCATTTTAACTTAGATAGTTCAGATTCAGTCTTTTAGCTCAGTTTCTTTAGAGTTTAGACTAAGGTTATTGCCTTGTGACACAAGATCACAGGTTGAAATCCTAGAAACAACATTTACTTGTTGTAGGGTTAGGCTGCACACATCTACTCTCCTTAAACCATGTCGGGCCGTAGCCTTGTGCATACAAAGGGATCTAATGGCTATAATAGGTTAATCAGCTTTCCTTAATAAGAGTTTTCTATTTTCCGTAGACATTAAGTAGAACACTAGCACCTATGTTGCATGCATAGGTGTACAATATCGGTACCCAGCATGGATACGGGTGTGAGAGGATGCGAGAGTCTTAGAATGAGAGTCTATGGTACCCATACACCAATATAATTAGGTACAAATTATCAAAGTTAACACTAGCAGAGGGTGCAAGAGTCTTAGGATGAGAGGTTGAAACCGAAAACTAGTTGAGATGTGAGGATTAGAGACTAATTATGTGACTCGGATTCAGTATTATGATTTGACTGAGAAGAAAAAAGAGAAAAATTATAAGTTTCCAGCCCAAAAAGACAGTTTTGAAATAATTCACACCAAAAGAGTACTGGTATCCAGTACATACCCAATATGGGCATGTCACCTTCTTTGGAGTACCCATGCAACATAGACTATCCCTCTTTCATCTGTGTTTCAGATCTCCTATCACATTATTTTCTCTCCCTGCATTTCTTACGAGCTTCAGAATAATCCTAGGGCTTTTACCACCTTGAATCTTGATTGAAGTGAATGGGGGAAAGATCGTAGGTAGTATAAAGCTAAATTGCAATTAAGTTTTCTGGATTATCTGAATTAGCATAGCAGACTAACATATAGGTTGGTCAATGAAGTTCGTCTGATATATACTCCATTTGGTCCTTTTTATAGGAACCTTTTGGGAATTTGGTTTTGGTCCTTTTTATAGGACCCTTTTCAGAATTTTGAGTACATTAATTAATCTTTTAACAAAAATACCCTTATTGATTGAGTGGAAAGAGTCTCCGTAATGAAGGGTAATTCTGGAAAAATACATTTAATTGTTCACAAATTTAATGATACTAGCTATATTAATCAACTTCCATAAGTCACATGAAACTAGTTAAAACGGTTCCTAAAAAGGACTGGAGGGAGTATTTTGCAATACATGATATATTCTGCAATCATTAACCAAAATATTGGCCTGCGTGTCAACTCATTGCAAACAGAGTAGCAGTGTTAATGTAAAAAAATGCATAGAAAACATACTGTCACAGTTTCAAAGTAAAAAAATGAGGATGATTCCCCAGGGAATAGAGTTTCTGGTCAACTCATACCTGAGCATCTAAAGATGTGCATGTCAATTCCAGAGCCAACTCCAGTGCCCTAAATTCGAAAGGTAGATCATCTATTCAAAAAGAGCAAACACAGTAAGCAACTGTGTGTAGTAGTAATTACCTAAATTAAAATTAAAATATAAAAAAAGAAAGAATAGCTTGGAAGTGTAGCAGATACATTGTTTTAAGAAAGAAAGAAATCACAACAGCAACAGAAGGATGAAGGAGAAGAATCTTATTCAATTTAAGCATTTAAGTCGATACCAGGAAAAAACAACAGAATTTGCATCAGTCAATGTTTTTCCGTCACTATTATGTTACACGGCAGAAAGACCTGCAATCCTTACCAGTTTTTTCTTTCTGAAGCCGATTGCATAATTCAGCCCTGTACTGACCAACACTGCCATCCAGAGAATTCATAAGGATGGCCTCATCGGAAGTTATTATACACCTGATTTGCTCAAGGTTGACTACAATAGCCTTCTCCCGTCCTAATATGGTAGAGGGATATATGAACATTGGATCCAATAGTCGGAGATCTCTGGAAGGCAAAGCACAATTTCTCATGATGGTACCCTTATCAAGTGTCAGAGTCTGAGAATTCCCATCCTGATCAATTTTTATCCAAGAGCGAGTTCCATGACCTCTCTTCTTCAGACCCGGTACACCAAGCCCACGATTCACTTGCCCAATGAAATTAGGCCTCCCACCACTGTCATTAGATAAGGTAGATTCTGGCATACTTGAGGGATAATAGTGGCCTTGTGTTTCTTCCATTGCATTATACTTTTCTAATTTGCAGAACTAATACAGCAGTTCTTTAACCAAGGTTGTCTTCATCAGTATTCAGTACAAACTAACACCGAAGTTCTTTTCCACCACCAACAATGATATACTGACAATAACTGGAATCATAAACCAAGCCTGTTAACTGATATGATCCATACTTTATACATTTCTCAAATTAAAACCTAAAACTTAAAGATAAGATAAAACAAAAGTGCTAATTAGTTTAAGAAGCATATATCCAAAAGGGAAACTTCTAAAGATGAGACATGGTCGTATTCTTCTAACAGTTGAATAAAAATAAAACCTTAACTTAGCTACTTAATCAATAAAAAGGGAAAAATTAGGAAAACAAAATTAAAAGAAAAAAACCCAATAATATGTTAATCATTAGTACTTAATATCATATATTTTTCTTTAGTATAACCAAGGGTATCCCTCACGTGAGGGTAAGGAATTAATCTCTCTCGGTTTGTGTGGCTACCTCTTCCAACAAGTGTCGCTCATAGGAATCAAACTTTTTGTCTAGTATGATAATTGAGTATCTAATGGGGCCTAATACCAATGTCTGGTTGGTTAATTAATACTTATCTCTTTAAATGCACAGTATATTTTCCAAATGAACTGAAACAGATAGCAATAGCAGAACATCTGGTATTCGCCTTTCAACTTGTGTGAACACAGAAAAGCTCACACAAGTAGACCAATGTTGTTTCACAGTGAGAATTCAGATTAAGGACTTCAACTAACCCAAGTTATAATCAAAGTGAATTAGTTAAAATCTCAATCATTGAAGTAGATCTCACACTAAAAATCCAAACTTTATTAACATCTTCAATACCCCATCTTGCCCATCTTAATTTCCTACTAATCAAAACCCCCGAATCATGATTTCTATCAGATTATCAAAGGAAAAACAAAACCAGCAAACGAGGAAATTGAAAGATAAAAAAAAAAAAAAGGTATAGATACCTCATGTGTTGGAGGGGTGAATGAAGAAGTAGAAGAAGTAGAAGAGGTGTGTTTCAGATATGGGAATAGAGAATAATATAACTCACTCTATTCGGCGAACCTATTAAGCTCTTTGCTTTCACTTTTTCTGTTTATGTTTTTTTTCCACCTGTTTTTTGTTTGTTTGTAAAATTTGGTAACTAGAAATTATAATTTACAAATTACAATGCTGCTTTTTCAACCCTAAATGGAGATCACCTTTCACATTGGATATCCTTATTGGATAGTGTGATCCAATTAAAAGATAACACTTCATTAAAAAATAAAAGTTATAAAAACATAAATTAATATTTTTATATTTATTATTAGAATTTGATTGGTTAGAAATATAGAAACATAGATTTTTATGGGACATGTGATCTTTATTCTGCTACACCAATATTACTTAAGCTAATTATACTCCGCATTTTATTTATTGGGTTCAACGAAAATTCATATCCCTTTTATCCACCATTCAATTACATTTTCAATTTTTCATTTATAAAAATTCTTAGGAGATGTCTTAATATAATTACCAAAAATGATGGATTTGGGTGTGATTTTCTTAGTTTCACTTTATTCGGTTTTAAAATGCGAAATATGAATGACAACAAGACAAATCAGGATTGAGTTTATGTTTATTCAACCCCGAACACGAAATCCAAAACTCGAACCTAAATTCAAGGGGTTAAAATTAATAATACTATCTGAACTCGTCAGGTTTCGAGGAACCCGAAAAAATAATTCAAAATTGGTGTGTTGTGTTTAAAATTGATTATTGTTTTTTGCCCAATACATATATTTTAATTTGTTGAGAACAATGCTTATATTCTTGGGAAATAACCACAAAGTAAAGAAATTCATACTACATCAGTTTGTACTGCATCTGAGTATAATATTAACATGCTCAAGAAACATATATTAAATGGGAAGGAAATTGGGAATGAGCTGGTTTAGATGATGTTTGTCGAATGCCAAACTTTAGAATAGATATAACATGTAGTTATTTAACCAAGAGAATAACAAGGATGAAAGAAAGTTAACTTTTTTTAATTTTCTCATCAATGCAATCCACTTTTTATGCCAATACTAATACTCAAATTCATATAATAACTTAGACCCTAAATATACTAGATAGATGGTTGCAATGTTTTTGTTTAAAGAATCTTAGTATGACAAAATGTAGGTATTCTCCGTTATCATGTATGCGGTAGAAGATTATGCACTAAGGAAATAGTAATTGTTTGAAAGTCAGCCGTAAATGATCTCCCTTATTTTGGATGAATTCATTGTTAAATTGGTTTAGGGCTACTTCGGGGTAGGGTATTAACTATACTAAACTCAAACTAAAAATTGGGATCAGGTCTTACCCGAATATGAATCTAATCACAGCGGGTTTTCCATATTAAATTTGAGTTGAGTTTGAATGGGTACCCGCAAGTTTGATTTTTATTGTCATCTCTAAGATGAAAAATAAAGTTGAATTATTTTTGTTAGTAATAGGAATTAAGGAATGTGGTTAATATTATTAATATCATAAAAAATTTCATCAAAATTTTCATTTATTAATGGGATATATTCATTTTCCACCAAGTTAATAATTATTTTATTTTTTCAATCAATTAATTTAAGGGAATTTTTGTAGCAAAAATGGTTAATATATATATATATATATATATATATAATATAACTTTGAAAAATGTCATACAAAAAGGACTAAAACTATAATCTTAAAAGAATCTTATGAACAGATTTAGAGATAGTAAATTGGATTTAAAATGTGATATTTTATTTTGCTGATATCAATATTACGCTTCTATCTGATATACATGATTGTATTTAAGTATATACAATCCCACGGGATAAAACTTTTGGGTGGATAAGTTGTAGCATCTACACCATTAAAGCATGTCCATTGATGCTCTCACTCTTTAGTTTGATAGTTATCACATTTCCTAGTAATGCTATTTCATTCTAAAGTCATCATTTTTATTTTATTTTTTATTACTTCAATAACTAAATTAATTTTTTACTCCAATCTAAACATGGAAAATAAAATTTAAATGGAAATTCATAACCTATTTCACAGTAATATACTTAATTCAAATGTGAGTAATGTAGTATTTGCAATTTTTTCTAACTCCGAAAACATTCCTAAACATTTAAGCAACTAACTTGTAACTTGTAATAAAAATTTCTTAGAAAGAAATATCCAAAATAATATTAAGATGCATTGCACAAATTATCTTATATTTTCATTGACATAAGAGAATGAGAATAAAAAACAAGGGAAAGGGGAAAACATTTTGACACACCACCACCTAATGTACCATATGCTCCAAAAATCACTATGAATCTCTTAGTATATATATGACAAAGAGAAAATGAATAATTATTATCAATTTTAGACACTTCGGGCTAGCATTTCTTGAAATTCTTTTAGAGATCTCTCTTTTTGAAGTCTTATATCTTCACGAAACTTGGAGATAAACTCCTCTGCCATCACATCCACCTGATTCCGTGGAGATTTAGTACATACAATCTTCCATGCATCTTCGTCATTGTTTTCACCTTTCAGATCATTGCTGTCAATAACCTCTTTGCCTCTTTCTGCTTCCTCAAGTGCATGAATCTTTTTACCATGCATATCCGAGGAAGCATGTTTGGCAAAGAGATCTTGTATACTAATAGTGGAAAAGTTCTCGCCATAAACATGATGGTCATTAGAAAGAACACATGGTCTTGTGGTTGTGGGAAAATGATGAGCTCTACAAGGCTTAGGGTGACAAAGGAAATGGAAAGTTGAAAAGAAGCCTTTAAGAATGATTTTGATGGCTTTTGGAATGCGAACTTTTGATTGCACTCTTTTGGATAAGATATTGCAATCCTTCTTAGTATGTTGAGGCTTCTTTCCTAGTCTTTGGCAAGACATCACAAAAAGGTTGAAACTTAGAAATGATTCTTGATGAGGAAGCTTTGATGCAAATTTGTTATGTATGATTTTTTTTCATTCCAAGGTCTTAATTATATATCGTGTTATATGCTACTTTATTTGTGGTGTCACATATGCACACACTTTGTTAATTGAAATTACTTTTGCCATAAAAAGCACCAAATGTGGGTCATATATTACCTACGAAAAAAAGGAAGTAAATCATAGATATTGTTACATGTATTTTATTATTTCATTTGATTTTGAAATTAAGTGTTGTGTTTGGAATTAAACATTATTTTTTAAAAGTTATTTTGATTTAAGTGTGAAATGAAGAAGGTAAAGCCATCAATTCAAGCATTTCAAATTAAAATCAAATCGAATCCATTTTCAACACATTTGATTAGATTTATTTGTTTATGTACAATTTGGGTATAGCTTTAAAATCTACAATTAAATTATAATAACTTCTAAATCGAATCAATTCCTATTCTAATATTTAGAACAAACAATTTTACTTATCAATAAAATTAAACCAATCAATTCCTAAGAATCATGAATATTGCATTTACCAAAAAGAAAAATATAATGCTCAATGAATTGCACAAGTTGCAGATTTTCTGTATAATTGTCAGCAAAGAAGCAACATTGCATACAAATTTTCCTAAGAATCATGAATATATGCTACTTTATTATGGATATAAGAATTTCATAAGAGAAAATATCATTTTCGTTAGAAATAAGTAAGGAAAACTAAAAAATGGGGCACAAAAGGAAAACTAGCATTTATACTTATGTGATGCACGACATAATTAAAGAATTTTATTTTTTCCTGAAAATAGTAAAACAATTTCTTAAAATATTATAATATTAATGTCTCATTTATTTTTCATATGAACATAAGTATAATAATAAAGAGAATGAGAGGAAAAAATGAATGTAATTATATTGTGGATATTTGAGGGATATTAAGAAACCTTATCCATTATTCATTAATTCATAACACTTGTTTACGTTTATTTCAAATTATGATGATAGTTGGATTGTTTAAATACAACATTAGATGTTTGATTACAAAAGATTTTTCTACTCCACAATAAAAGGTTAATAATTTTTTAAATAATAAATAGATTTTGAGAAGTTTGATATTATTTTTTCCGTGTATAACTAAGGTTATTATGATATTATCTCATTCTATAGTTAAACAACTAATCTCTTTATGATTGTATGATTATCTTCTAAATAAGTGTTGCTCTCGAGAATTGAATCATTTACTTTTTGGTCAACCCGAGGATCCAATAAATCTTACATCATTAGATTTGAAGTTGTCAAAACAGACTATCCTGATGGATATGGACTAGCCCTCATAGGATCCGAGTTAAATCGGGTTAAGCTAAAAAGATTGGGTACAACTTATGTACACCAAATTGCAGCCCAAACCCAACTTAAACAAATTATGGGTTGTAGCAGGTCGACCCATGTCGCGCCCCAATTTTCGATCGAACACCGGTCACGTGACTAATTTGGAGTCGCCACCAATTTTTGCGGTCAAAATGTAGAAAACCCTTTTGATGCCCAATTATTGGATAGATTGGCCTTCGAACTAGAACTCTGGACTCGGGAGTCGATTACGGATTGGGGAAGGTACTAGCACTTCGTCCGCTCGTTATCAAACAATACCCACAATAATCGCACAAAACTAGATATACCATAAAAGCTTGCTAAATCAATTTATTATTTACAAAATATGTTTTTATTTTTCTTATTTTTGTGTCTCACAATAGTTCGTCCTACTCGTACGTATTCTTGGGTGCAATAGGGAAATCAAGACTACGTAGTTCTTGAGTATAAAATGCTTGTGTGTTGACTGATTTTAGTTAATGAAAAGTGGTTTGAAAAATTGTGAGGCAATTGTAAGTAGATAGAGTTAAAGAGGACGATAAAGTTCTAAAGAAGAGGCAGTACGACAGCCGATCACCGCTTTTAATTAAATAGGATACTCCGATAAGGGTTTAACTTATATCGTCTTATCCATATTAGCGAGAAAGAAGAGGCAATACGATAACCACTCACCACTTTCTTACTAATATGATAAAAATAGGACTCAAATTGTCAATTGATAAGGTTAAAGAGGGAGGTACAACTTTGCCCTACATCACTTTACCCATTTTAAATAAAAGAAGAAGCAGTACGACAATCGCTCACCACTTTTTATTAAATAGGGTAATAAGATAAGGGTTTGATATATATTGTCTTATCTTTATTAGAGAGAAAGAAGAGGCAGTACGACAACTACTTACCGCTTTCCTACTAACAGAATAATAAAATAATACTAATGATATTTTTTCTCTAATCTTAGCACTTGAATTTTTTTTTCTCTTATTTAATTAATTTTATGAAAAATTTATTATTTCAAAGGTTTACATCATAAAATACTAATGATTGTGGCTCTCGATTATTTCAAAGATTTATATCATAAAATAGTAATGATTGTGACTCTCGATTATTTCAAAGATTCATATCATACAATATTAATGATTGTGACTCTTAATTCAAATATTAAATATAATTTCAAAAAAAGAAGATCTTATTTATTGATGATTTAAATAAATATGACATATTAATTATTGACAACTTTTTTATATTTGCAAGAAACGACATTAATGAATAGTTGATTACTTCATTTTAAAATTTGTCAAAAATGAATCTTTTATTAAAAGTTAGGGTGAGACCTTAGAAGATAAGGACGACACTGACCATCTACCGCCAATCTCATTACCCTAGAAAGAAGAGGTAGTACGACAACAACTCACCGTTTTCTATTCGAAAGGGAAATGAAGATATGGTTTGGTTCGTTCACCGTTCTCCCAACTTCTTACCTTAAACTCTATTTTTACGCTCGAGTAAAATAGAGCCATTGATAAAACATACATACTTTTGTTACTTTATTATGATAGCTTAATGAATTTACAAGTGACTGCAAATATAAAGTATGAAAATAAATTAAATATACAAATATCAGCAAATGAAATAAGAAATAATTAAAACATACATAAACAAACAAGAAATAAACAAATGAAACAAACAAGCCTAATACCCAAATAGATACATTACTATTCTTAAATCATCATAGTAATAAAACTACCAGTAGATACCCAACAAGATAACTAATAAATAAATGAAAATAGAATATAATATAATCTAAACCGGAAATAAAAAACTACAAGAAAATGAAATGGCCGGAAACGAGCTAACAATGGAAAGAGAAGGGGTTTCATTGCTTGAGTTTGAAATACCTTTTCACTAAGCTTGTGGTTCACCATAATAATGAGTGTGTAAAATGAATATGAGAGATAACAAGTGTAGTTAAATGGATATGTACATATGACAAGATTAATTAGTAAAATATGTGTATATGGCAGTGAACATTAACAAATAGAAAAAATAAAAATAATAGGAGATAATGAATTGAAACAAGAAAATGACCTCACAATATTGCTTAGTCAATGAAGATAGTCACTAAGAAAGGATAGTCACAAAGAAAAAGATTGTGTATGTTCCTATTATATGTTTACTTCTAAAATCCTCCATTTCTTTTTTCTCTATTTCATACGCCTCTTATCTTCTCCTTTTTTTTTTTGTAGCTGCTGAATAGGATTTTTATTTCAATGTGGGGCTGCTGAGTTTTTGTGTGTTAGGATAAAGCTGCTTAGAGTGGATGTTTAGGGATAATGTTATATTTTTTAAAAGCTGCTAAGTGTGCAGGGTTAGTGCTAAGTGGGGTTATTTATAGTCTCACTTAGATTTGGGGTTGGAGTTAATGAAGAGTCTTAAGGTAATTACTACCTAGTCTTGTGAGTGTTTTTAATTGTGACCCAGTCCCTGAACTTCCTTAAAAATTTAAAAAAGACCCCGAACGAAATTGGGTATTCACTACTGCCTCTAATTACTTGTTACTTATCCAGTAACATTCAAACCATGGTATGAGTGTTATCGGGGTAAGTAACTAGTAAAGAAAGGGAATACTAATTTTGTTCTGGGAAGCCACAAAAGAGACAAAGGTCTGGGTCACAGTTTAGAGACACCAATAGAACTATTTAATTTGGAAAGATTGACTAGACTTGGGTATACTTTGAAGCTTGAGCTCGATCGCACACCTCGTGTGATGATGGTATTTCATTGGAAGCTAGTGATGTAATAAACATTTAGATGTCTATGTCCGACAATGATTTAAAACATGCTTTATAATTAAATCAAATGACCTTCTAAGGATATAGGTTTAGAGAAATGGTCGAGAACGCGGGTCGGGATACTGCCAACACTTGGGACATCAAAACACTAGGAATGCAGGTCGGGATACTGCCAGAACTTGGGACATCAAAATACTAGGAACACAGGTCGAGGTACTTCCAGAACCTAGGTTGACAAGAGAACACCGAAGAAGCAGGTCGGGTACTGTTGGAATTCAAGAAGGTAAAGCCAAGAACGCAGGTCGGGGTACTACCAGAACTTGGGACATCAAAGCACTAGGAATGCAGGTTAGGGTACTGTCGGAACCTAGGTTGAGAAGAGAACACCGAAGACGCGGGTTGGGGTACTACCAGAATTCGGGAAGGTAAAGACAAGAACGCAGGTCGGGATATGCCAGCACTTGGGACATCAAAGCACTAGGAACGCAGGTTGGGGTACTATCGGAACCTAGGTTGACAAGAGAACACCGAAAACGCAGGTCGGGGTACTGCCGGAATTCGGGAAGGTAAAGCCAAGAACGCAGGTCGGGGTACTACCGGAACTTGGGACATCAAAGCACTAGGAACGCAGGTCGGGGTATTGTCGGAACCTAGGTTGACAAGAGAACACTGAAGACGCAGGTCGGGATACTGCCGGAATTTGGGAAGGTAAATCCAAGAACACAGGTCGAGGTACTGCCAAAATTCGGGAAGGTAAAGCCAAGAACACAGGTCGGGATAGGCCAGCACTTGGGACATCAAAGCACTAGGAACACAGGTCGGGATACTGCCGGAACCTGGGTTGACAAGGGAACACCGAAAACACAAGCTAGGGTAATGCTGGAATTCAGGAAGGTAAAGCCAAGAACACAGGTCGGGTACTGCTAGAACTTGAGACATCAAAGCACTAGGAACGCAGGTCGGGGTACGGTCGGAACCTAGATTGACAAGAGAACATCGAAGACGCAGGTTGAGGTACTGGCGGAACTTGGGATATCAAAGCACTAGGAACGCAGGTCGGGGTACTACCGGAATTCGGGGAGATAAAGCCAAGAATGCAGGTCGAGGTACTACCGGAACTTGGGACATCAAAGTACTAGGAATGCAGGTCGGGGTACTACAGGAACCTAGGCTGATAAAAGAACACATTTTGATGTATGGGTTTGACAATGTCCTTTAAAAGCGAATAATGTTCTGGTGTCTAAGTCTAACAACATCATAGCATTTCGGCGTCTGAGTCCGACAATGCTAATAAATCTAGGTGATTGATTGGTTTAAAAAGTCTTGGTCGACTTTCCTTGAGTATGATTATGCAAGTAAGATATGTGTTTTGAAAGTGTGATCGCTTGGTAGTATGTTGTGCAATGCATGAAATTATTATTGATGCATGAGATATACGTTGAGTGATGTATGTATGAATGATAACATTTATGACATGAGCTATGTGTATGTAAAGCTAATGTATATTAATTTAGTGCTTGAATAATCATCTAATATGGAAATATCCTCAAGGGCATTGTTGTCTTTGTAGTAAATATCGCCTTATTGCTTTCTTGGCACCATAACACTCGATCTTTATATGACATCTATACCAACTTGGGATCGGCCTATGAAGTTGCTCATGATTGAATTGGAGTAGAGAATTTATTTGTAGTTGTTGGCACCATATTATCGTTTCGGATAGAAAACGGATGTCATCATGTGCTGTAAGAGTTAGAGTTTTCAATTTCATAGTATGGTACAAACTCAATAAAACAATTTTGTATGTAGAATATTTGGAAATGTGGAATATGTTATGCATGTGATAAGAAAATGCATGACCCTGTGGTCAGTTTGAAGTGAGGCCTATGGGATTGAGGCGTTCTGCATATCCTTTTGTTGCCCTATATAATGAGTCATGTTAACCTTCAATATACGATTTGACCATTGAGCTTGGAATGAGTCTTTAACAAATCATAAAAAATTGCCCCAGTATTTGATTGCATAAAAAGTTGTCATGTATGACTTGGGCTAGAGAGGTTCCCTTTTTGTTTGGGTCCAAACTTTTGCAAGGAATATTAATGCATTGTGCGAGTGATTTGTGTCTTGAAAACTATTGTCTTTCTTATTTATTTATTTGGAGTCAGTTTGTTCTTTTACCCTGATGTGTGTATCTTGAATAGATCAACCTTCCATGAGGTCTTTTTGGGCTTATATTTGGGCATGGCCATGGTTATCAGAGAAAGTTTGAAGCTCAAAACATGTGTTTCCCATCCCCATCTTTCTCATGTCTCCTTGACCTATTCTCAACTACTTCAGATTTCTAATGGACGTAGCTGGACAACTAACCTCCCCGGGTTATAAATACGGATGGGTTTTATTTTTTTAGACAAAGATCTCCTTTCACAATATCTAGGCTCAAAGGGAGTAACTAGTGGCATCTTTGTAGTGTTTGGGAAGTCTCAAAGAAGCCTCATATCATCAAGTTGATCTATACAGGTTCACATCGGTTGGGTTTTATTTACATCATTCTCCATGTAAGACAACAAATAAAAATGACAGTATATAATGCATCAATAAAACCTTGATTGATAAATATGTTATGTTTCTTCATTACATTTCCAAGGGAAAACTCTCTAGGCATAATACTTTTTCACAACATCTGATTTTACTGACAGGTGCAGGTCATTTCCATCCATGTTAGTTAGTATCAAGGCTCCACCAGAGAAAACTTTCTTCAGTACATAAGGCCCTCATAATTCGTAGTCCATTTTCCCCTGTGGTCTTTTTGAATTGGTAAGATCTTCTTCAACACCATGTCTCCTACTTGGAATTGACGTGGGCGAACTTTCTTCACATATGCTTTCATTATTCTCCTCTGATAAAGTTGCCCATGGCACACAACGACCAACCTTTTTCCTTCAATTAAGTCCAATTGATCATATCAGGTTTGGGCCCATTTTGCTTCTTCTAATTCCGACTCCGCAATAATTCTTAATGATGGAATCTCTACCTCGATAGGAAGGACTGCTTCCATTTCGTATACCAGGGAGTAAGGGGTGGCCCCTGTGGAAGTATGAATAGAAGTACAGTATCCATGCAAGGCGAAAAACAACATTTCATGCCAATCCTTATAAGTAATTACCATGTTTTCGACAATTTTCTTTATATTTTTGTTAGCAGTCTCAACTATGCCATTCATCTTAGGACGGTAGGGCTTAAGACGTATGATGCTTGATCTTGAAATTTTCACATGTCTCACTCATAAGCTTGTTATTCAGGTTGGTGGCATTATCCGTGATGATTTTACTTAGTAGCCCATAGCGACATACCAATTCCTTCTTAATGAACCTGACCACTACCTTTCGGGTAATACTGGCATATGAAGCTGCTTCGACCCATTTAGTAAAATAATCGATGACCACCACGATGAAACGATATATGTTTGAGGCTTTAGGATCAATGGGTCCTATGACATCCATTCCCCACATAGAGAAAGGCCACAGTGTTGATAGAACATTCAATGGATTTAGGGGTGCATTGATATTGTCGGCGTAAATCTGACATTTGTGGCATTTCCTTACATGGTTACTGTAATCAGTCACCATTGTTAATCACTAATAGCTTGCCCTTAATATCTTCCTAGTTATGGCATGTCCATTTGCATGGGTCCCAAACGAGCCCTCGTGTACATCAGTAAGGATTGTTTTCGCCTCTTTCGCTTTGATACACTGATAGAGTACCATGTCGTGCTTCCTTTTGTAAAGCACTTCTTCATTTAGGAAGAAACTCATGGCCAACCTCCTTAAGGTCCTTTTATCATTCTCTGAGGTACCTGGAGGGTATTCTTTTTTCTTGATGTATTCTTTTATATCATGGTACTAAGGTTTGTCGTCTTCCTCCACTTCTATCGCATTGCAATAAGCTGGTTGACTTCTGCTTCCTATACTGATGAGTGGTTGATCATTTCTGATGATGTGAAAAACAAAGGATAATATGGATAGTGCATTGGCTAATCGGTTGTCTTTTATAGGGATGTGATAGAAATCGACCTGCTCGAATTGCTCAACTAGCCTCTGTATGTGATCTTTATAAGGTTTCAGCTTCCTATCATGAGTTTCCAATTCTCCTTTTACCTGATGGATTACTAGAGCAGAGTCTCCGAAAACCTCAAGGAATTTTTCTTTTGATTTTATAGCCGCTTGCAAGCCTAAGGTGCATGCCTCATACTCAGCTATATTTTTGGTGCAGTTGAAGCATAGCCTATCAGTGATAGGAATGAGATTTCCATGGGGAGATACCAATACTGCTCATACCCCATGTCCAAACGCATTGGAGGCTCCATCAAATAGGAGTGTCCATTTTTTGTCTTCTTCTTGATCTTATGAGGACAATGTCATGATACCTTAATCAAGAAACTCTTGATGCATTGACTCATGTTCTTCAATCGGTTGATGGGCTAAGTAGTCAGAAAGTGCGCTTCCTTTGATTGCCTTTTGGGTGACATAGACAATGTCATACTATGATAATAGTACTCGCCACCTGGCGATTCTGCCCGTCAACATCGGTTTCTCAAAAATATGTTTCATCGGGTCCATTTTAGACACAAGCCATGTAATGTGACTCAACATATATTGCCTCAGTCGGCGTGATGCCCAAACTAAGGCACAACATGTGTGTTCCAGTAAGGAATATCTTGTCTCACAGTCCGTGAACTTCTTACTCAAGTAGTAAATAGCCCGCTCTTTCTTGCCAGATTCGTCATGTTGAGCCAAGACACACCCCAGTCATCCAATACTATTAGGTACATTATCAACGATCGTTCATGTACAGGAGGCATTAATACAGGTGGGTTTAACAGGTATTGCTTAATTTTTTCAAAAGCCTTTTGACATTCTTCATTCCACTTGACGGGCTTGTTCTTCCTAAGGAGCTTGAAGATGGGCTAACATGTAGCTGTCAACTGTGATATGAATATGGAGATGTAGTCTAGCCGACCCAGGAAACCTCTGACTTCTTTCTCTGTTCTCGGAGGAGGCATCTCAGTGATAGCTTTCACCTTTTCCAGATCGACCTCAATGCCTTTCTGACTGACTATAAAGCCAAGAAATCGACCTGACTTTACCTCGAAACTACACTTGGCGGGGTTCAGTTTGAGGTTATAATCTTGCAATCTTTTGAACAACTTCTGTAAGTTTCCCACATGCTCCCCTTCAGTCTTTTTTGCATATCATGTCATGGAAAAGAGCGACCATGGCACGTTGGTATGTGGCCATGGCATTTCTTAGACCAAAGGGCATAACCTGATAGCAGTAGGTCCCCCATATTGTGATGAAAGTGGTCTTCTCTATATCCTCTTTTACCATTTTGATTTGGTGGTAACCAGAATATCCGTCCATGAACGAGAATAGTGCATGGTCTGCCATGTCGTCCACCAGTACATCTATATGGGGTACTGGAAATTCATCCTTTCGGCTTACCTTATTGAGATCCCAGTAGTTAACACATATTCCAAGTTTCCCCCTTTCTTTGGTACAACGACCACATTTGCCACCCATTTGGGGTACTCCACAACTTTTATGAATCCAAATGTTAACCATTTTTGGATTTCGTCTTTCACCCTAAGAGAGAGGTTTGGATTCATTCTTCTCAGTTTCTGCTTGACTGGTAAAGACTAGGGTTTCATAGGTAATTTGTGATCCACTATACTACGATCTAGACCCGACATATCGCTATAAGACCAAGCAAAGACATCCTTATACTCATGTAGTAATTTGATTAGCTTGTTCCTTTCACTCGGATCCATCAAAGTGCCTACTTTGATCTCTTTCTTGTCATCCTATGTCTCTAGATTTATTAGCTCGATAGGCTCATCGTGAGGTTCAATCTCTCTGCCCTCATGTTCAACCAATCTTAATAACCCAAGAGATGTTTCCCAATCGTCTTCACTATCTTCTTCTCCTACCAAGTTTATAGGATGATCAAAGTTGTATGAATGATTGTTAATATGGTCATTATTTTCGGACTCATTTTCAGATCTGCATTACAATAAGTCAATGTCAGTTTTTATGTTGATTTTTTTTTGTGTTTTATTGGTTTTTTTTTTTTGTGTTTTTGTGGAAAGAAAATTAGTAAGAAATAAAGGGTGAAAACAAAAATATAAATGTCAAGGCTAATGTTTGTATGGTCTGATGCTATATGATACGAAAATTGCAAATGCATGAATTTTTTTATTGAAATTGTATCAATACATAATGAAAATGAAAATTCAATCTTAAACAAAGAAACAACAACATCCAAGAGCCCTATGAATGGCTAATAGAGTACAACACTAGATTACTTGTCTTCCTAGAAGACTGATGATGATGCCTCGACTTGAACCCAGTTGGTGAGAGTGGTGCTTGGGGTGCACTAGGAAACATAATCCTCTGACTGAATTGAGCATTCCCCTTCAAGCATGGACACCGATCCCTAAGACTCAAACCCTGCACTAACGAAATTTGGCTTGGTGTGTGGAATAGGGAAAACTACATTCTTATACTCAAACTGCCCCATGTGGGCCCACCCTTTCCTTTTTGCCTCTTCCTTTATCCTTGTCTTGTCGGCTTTGGTTGGATTATACCCCAGACCGAAGCGACTCTTGTTTCCCATGGGCATCATTATGTCCTCTACTCCCTGCCCATGTTTGCCTAGGCCTTTCCCTGGATGGTATCCTTCCTTAATCATAATTAAGGCTGTTTTAGATGGATGTGGCTAGTGCTGGAAACGAGTCGAACCAGAGTTCAACTCGGTTAAGCTCGATAAGGATTGGCTCAGCTCGAAACTCGACTCGAGTTATTTTTTTAGCTCGAATTCGACTCGGTTAGAGTTCATGAACTGTTCGATTCAATTCGAATGGTTCATTTGGACAACTAAAATAATTAATTAAAATTTGAAAAATACTTCAAAAGGTTATATATATATATATATTTTTTTTTATATATAATAACAATATATATAAAAAATAATGTATGAGTCATAAAAAACATAAAAATTAGTTTATATATATATATATCGAGCTAGCTCATGAATCTAACGAGTCGAACTATATACAACTTAAGTTCGGCTCCTGTATTTAATGAGCTCAATTTCTAGCTCAAGTTCAGCTCATTTGGTTCATGAACCAAGTTTATCGAGCTAAAAAACGAGTCGAGTTTCGAATGAATATCGAGTTGGTTCGGTTCATTGCCAGCCCTAGATGTGGCCCTATCATCGATGCTTCTTCTACAAAGGTGGTGTTAGCAATTTCCAAAGCCTGGAATGAGGTTTCGAGTACTTCCTCGACTGCTTCAATATACAGGGTATCAAAAGGCCTAGATACCAGCATATCCTCTTCACCCATTATTATCAACAACTTGCCATTAATGATGAATTTGATCTGTTGGTGTAAGGTTGAGGGAACTGCTCCTGCAGCTTGGATCCATGGCATACCTAACAAACAATTGTATGTTGGGTTTATGTCCATCACTTGGAATAGAATCTGGAAAGTACAAGGCCCAATTTTTATGGGCAATTCAATTTCTCTCATGACCTCTCTCTTGGACCCATCAAATGCCTTAACAATCATGGCACTTGGCCTCATATGCGAGTAGTTGACAGGGAGCCTAGACAGTGTTCTCTTAGTCATCACATTCAAAGATGAACCATTATCTATGAGTATTTTTCCAATCACACAGTCTTGGAACATGACAGAGATGTGGAGAGGGTTGATGTGGCCATTCCCTTCGCGAGGTATTTCCTGATCGCTGAAGGATATAAAATTGTCAACAGCAATGTTATTCACGATGCCCCCCAGCTTATCTGTAGTTATGTCTTGACTGACATGGGTCTGATTTAAAATTTTAAGTAGCACATTCCTATGAGGCTCCAAATATATTAGCAATGAAAGTATGGATATTCTAGCAGGTGTGCGCCTTAACTGATCGACCACCTTATATTCGCTTTGCTTTATAAACTTCAGGAATTCATTGGCTTGCTCATTAGAAATCTCCTGACCATCTTTCAACTAATCCATGAGCGATCCTTCTTGGCCAATTTCAGGGATTGCTGGAGCATCAACCTTCTTTTTCCCCTTATAGATGGTGACTGTGTTTTTCCCCGTCTCTAGAGGTCCATAGACTCTACCGCTCCGGGTAATTCTTCTAACTCCGACGACATTGGTTACCTCTAATGCACGTCCCGGTAGTGTGATGACCTCACCGCTATACCTCCAAGGTACTGCTTTGTCAGATTCATAGGGACGTGGGTGAGGTATGTCTATTACTATGGGCTCCATTTTTGTGAGATATGGGAACCATTGTGGTTGAGCCAGATCTAGTGATATACCCATTGGAATACTCAATATTGGTTCAAATTGAACCAATGTTGGAATGAATGTTGTTATATCATCATTGTCTTCAACTACATTGACTTCTGGGCATGTCGACCTTCTCCCCACAACCATCAATTTGGTATCCATCATCTTTTGTAACAACATTTTAAATTTCGCACAATCCTCAATTACATGGCCTTCTAAACCATGCATCTCGCAACATCCTTCACCCTCTTCAGTTTCTTTTACAACCCCAATCATACCCTGGTTGCACAATTCCTTGAAGATAACTTTCATCGAGGTGTATATTTCGGACACATCCTTAAGGAAATATTCCTCCTGGACCTCTTCAACATCATTCACCCCATGGTTCCCATGATTTGGCAGAGGATTGTTACTGACATTTGGCGTTGATTGTCTAAAGTTGAGCCATTTCGAGTCGATGAGGTGTTGTACCTTAAATTTCAAGGCTCTGCAATTCTCTATGGAATGCTCTACTATTCCATAGTGGTATGCGCATGAGACATTAGGGTCGAACCATGGCCCTGGATTTTCAGGAATTCTTCCCGAAATTGGAGCTATAATCCTTTCTCCCATAAGGTATGTGAATATGTCTGCATACGGCACATGGATAGTATCAAACACTGTTCTCTTATCTTGAGGTGTATATCCCCGATTTTGGGTGGTAGTAGTGTATGTGTTGTTTGGGGTTCTTGATTGCTGATGTTGATAGTTGTTTGTGCGTGAATGATATAGATAATTGTTGTTTAATTGCTTCTTAGAGTCGTTGGATATAAAATGTGTCTCACCTTCTTTCTTCTTCATAAACCCTAGTTTTTTGGTATTTTCTTGGTCATCTATAATCTTCCCACTCTTGATCTCGATTTCGATCTTCTCCCCCACTCCTATTAGAGCGTTGAAGCCAGAGGCCATAACAACTACTAGGTGATCGTAGTAGATATTTTGCAGAGTGTCAACAAAGATAGAGATTTGTTCCTCTTCTTCTAGCCTTGGAAGCACCTAAGAGGTCAACCCCCTCCAACATTGTGTGTACTCTTTGAAGCTTTCTTAAGGCTTCTTGGACATGTTCTATAACTGTGTCCTGTCAGGTGCAACATCTTTATTGTATTTGTATTGTCGAACAAATGCATTAGACGGATCCAGAAATGTCCGAATGTTGGCCTTCTCAAGCCGAATGTACTAGTTCATTGTTGCCCTAGCCAGACTATCCTAAAAGCAGTGGATTAGCAGCTTGTCATCTCCATGGTATGCTGACATTTTCCGAGCATACATATGCAGGTGGTTGTTTGGGCAGGTCGTCCCATTGTACTTTTCAAATTCCGGCACCTTGAACTTTGGAGGCAGCACCACATCCGGCACGAGACACATCTCAAATGCATTCTTAAGGTCCGAAAAACTCGCTCCCTCTATTGCTCTAAGCCTCTCCTCAATTAGGTTTAACTTTTCTACTCCAGCATCATCACCAAATTGGGCCACTCGGGTTGTCTGCTTATGGTGAGTTCTAGAATTGTGTGGTGCAAACTTATTAAATGCAACCCTTGGAGGGGGTTCGTAAGTGGGGTCTTCATCATGCCCGTTCATGCCCGCCTGAGGTGTTGGTTGCTCCATATGATCATTAGATTGACAATGTGGTTCATTTAGCTCGTCCTCATAAAGTGGAACATAATTAGGGGCATACGATAGAATGGCCACTTCGTTGCTTCTTCCTTTTGTTGGATCATACCAGCTCCTTGACTAGAGTTGCCCGTAGGCAATTGAGCAGGATTGCTCTGTGGTCCCACATTGACAGTTTGAGTGCTCTGTGGTCCCACATTGATAGTTTGAGTGCTCTTCCCTTTCTCACTTTGTAAAGCCTTCAACACGTTGAACATTTCACTCATTTGTGCTTTAAGCTCTGTTAACTCGGACCTGTTGTCGTCACTTGTTACAGATTCTGCCATTTTCTTTGCTTGAAACCGAATGTTATATTGGTGCTTTGAGGCAATGGTGGCAATACCTAATCACAAGAAACATTTAACATTGAGATTAGTTTATTTGAATGCTTTACCTGGCTTGTAGAGAGACCCTTTAATATAGCAAAGCACTTCATCCCACATTTGATGATTAGGAAGCACAGTCCCTAGGTCACATGCGGTTGATGACAATATTTAGAGGAAACTCTAGGTTTCGGACCAAGATTGAATCTTAAGACTTGTATCTAGCAGCGTATAAGCAGTTTGTGTCAATTAGCCCTCTTTTTTTTATATGCATATAAGTGATGCCTCTGAGTGAAGATGAAAAGATTCTGATATTTCATTCACTTTTGAAAGATTATACAGAGTAAAGGGAATTTACATTAGACATTTTTATTCCCTTTCCTCTAATTCAAAATCTTACAAGTACAAATAAATATTAGAAATGAATTTATTTGTTGCTTTCCTTTCTCCATCTTCTTAGTTGTCGGGCTACTTTGGAGCAATCAGATAGGAACGCTCCTAATGATGGTCTTCTATTAATATCAGGGTATGTATTGAGTTCACATCTGGTCCCATCAAAAATTTGTAACCAATCATCTGTAAAATTCTCGAGCCCATTAATCATGTCATTGCATCTCCTTTGCCATTGTTCTTTGGCCCATTCAGATTCCATGAGAGTTTCATCCCAACCTGCGGCCCATTCTTTCTATTTATTAACGAGTTCATCATAGCCCCTCATAAGATCCTTCAAATCAGCAGCAAGTCGATCTTCTCTATGATTGGCTCTTTCCATGTCTAACTGATGGTTTGCCACCATCTCATCTCCTCTTTTATGAGTTTGTTCTAGGGTCGCTTGGTAATAATTTATCGTGCTCATTGCTTGGGAAGCCTCTTTCTGACTCTGTTCAAGATCAACCATGATTATCTCGAAGTTTCTTTCAATTTCCTTATTTTCTTGCACAATATTCATAGCAACGCGCTTTTTGGCTTTCAGACGCTGCTTTAGATCATTGTTTTCTCTTATCAAATTGAACTTGTCAGATTTAGAGCACATGCTGGCATAGTCCTTCTTAATGTTGGTTACCTCCTCTTGTAAATTTTTGTTGGACTTCTGGAGCTTCTCAATGTTGAACTCATATTTCTCATTTTGATCTTTTGCCTCCTCTAAACGAGCTTCTAAGAGTTTACATTTTTCGCGCCACATAATTTCATCTGGTGAGGGGCCTCCATTATCTTTAGGCAAGGTTGGCTCTGGCATATAGGTCTTCCCGATTCTCTCGTTCCTCCAGGTTTTGTATTCTTCAGTGTAGAAAGTCTTACGCTCTACCAACTCATTTTCTCCAAATAAGCAGATTTTTTATAAATCCTTCCTTGCTGATTCTACAGCCCCTTCAGGAGCTTCTTCATCCATATACCAAAAGAAGAACCCATGCAACTACTCGTCTTTTATCTGATTCATTCCCCATTTCAATTCCCCAAGTACTAGGGTCGGTGTGAAAGCAATGCACCCTCTTGGCCCCATGAGTATCATATTAGGGTTTTCCCCACAAGAATACATGATCTTCCTATGGCGATCATAAAAGAAACACTTGGTTCCGAAATTTCGGGGGGTGACCTCCTTAAAAAGCTTCGCCCATTCACTAAGATGTATTTCTTTGGTGGAAACATTCTTGAACCTCTTGAGCGGATAACAACTTCCTAGATCGTAGTAATGATGCTTGAAACGCGTCATCATCCATATGTAGAGCACCTGAACACAACACGTGATTTTATTACCGTCTCTCAAGTGACACTTCTAGAACGATAGAAAAGACTCAGCAAGTATGGCATGTATTGAGTTGACTTCAAAGCGAATGAACTTGTAGAAAACATTGAACGCTGATTGATCTATCATGTCATTTAGGAAAGGAAACATGACCATCCCATAAATTGAGAGAGCAAAAGCTGGTTTAAACATTTCCCAATTTTGTTGCTCTTCCATTTTGGCAATATGCTTCTTCAGAAAAACTCATTTGAGACCTATAGTTTTGGCATGTTTTATAATACTAGATGGTTCAGGTCGCACCTTTAGAATTTTCTCGATAGTATATTCATTAACTTCCACATGTTTAGTGAACATATATACCCTCAGTCTATCTGGCATTGGTATTTCTAGAAAGACTTCATATTCTTCGATAGTAGGTGCGACATCAACATTTGGGAATTTGAAGATTCTCAGCTCGGTATTCCAATACTGCACCATGGTAGCCATAGCTTCTAGGGCCACACTGTCCACAGGTCTAAGGAGAAGATCTATCAACCTCCAATACTCTCTCACAAACTCTCTTGTATCTCATCTGGTATTTCGGGGATGCAATCAATCAAGAAACCGACATCATTATTGTGCACATCTGCTTTTGAACATTTTCTTGGGCACGGAACACTGGTAGAGACTAGAATTGGTGAGTTTATCTTGTCACTTTGCTATATGAAGACGATCTCTCGAACAAACCTGGAAAAAGGTATGAGACAAGAGTTAGTAAAATGCCACAAATGAATGCATGATAGTACAAGAATTTATGAATGTCAAATCATAAGTGCAAAGTGCAGGCCCTAAGGGTCAAGACCTGTCCACGGGTAACACAACCTTCATTACGAAACATGAATTACCATGATATATTATTTCATATCGTTCGGGTTGAATAGGGACAATGATTTTCTTGTCCCTAGATTTATAAAATTACTCTTGGGATAGGAGGTCCTATTATGAGTATGTTTGTGAATATGTCATCGTCATGATAGAAAGACGTTAAAATAATGATGAAGAGCCAAATAATAAAACAATGATGAAGAGCCAAATAATAAAATAATGTGAGGGTATGAAGTATGCTTCTTGTGCTTCATATGGGTAAGTCCTATGATTGATACAACTATAGGCCACGTTCCTAGGGTGGGATACTAGGGCATGACTAAAGTGGACACCTCGACAAGTTCTAGACTCCTAAAAGGCCACCAAACTGAATCCCTCTCACAAAGGAAAAGGGAATCCAAATATCATAAGTTAAAAATGGGAGGGATCAAGCCCCATCGAGCGTCTAACCTATGATATTGGTAACAGTCTAATCGGTTCATCACGCCAATACAAGATTAGGCTCTAGGCCAGCATCGGCAAGGCATATGTCCCTCCTAATCCTAAAAAGGATATCTTTAATACCCGAGTATAGGGCATATGTGTGTGCAAAGATATTGTGTACTTACGTGTTGCATGTGAGAAGCATACAAACCTTTTTTTAGAAAAAACCCCCCAACACTACAAAACGAACTCAAAAACATATATACATAAGCACAATTAAATATATATAGAAAAGGCAAGAAGAAAAAAAATAAGCTTTAAGGGGTACACATAAATTTATGCAATTAGTTGTTTCAGGCCTGACTCTCTTAGGAAGTCTCTAGTGGAGTCGTCAGTTGTCGCGCTCCAATTTTTGGTCTAACACTGGTCACGTGATTGATTTGGAGTAACCACCACATTTTTGCGGTCAAAATGTAGAAAACCCTTTTGATGCCCAATTATTGGATATATTGGCCTTCGAACTAGAACTTTGGACTCGGGAGTCGGTTACGGATCGGGGAAGGTACTAGCACTCTGTCCGCCTGTTATCAAATAGTACCCACAATAATCGCACGAAGCTAGATATATTCTAAAGCTTGTTAAATCAATTTATTATTTACAAAAAAATGTTTTTATTTTTTTATATTTTTGTGTCTGACAAGAGTTTGTCCTGCTTCTACGTATCCTTGGGTGCAATTGGGAAATCAAGACTACGTAGTTTTTGGATAGAAAATGCTTGTGTGTTGACTGATTTTAGTTAATGAAAAGTGGTTTAAAAATTTGTGAGACAGTTGTAAGTAGATAGAGTTAAAAAGGACGATAAAGTTCAACTCATATCGTTTACCCTCATAAAAAAAAGAGGCAGTAGGATAGTCGCTCACCGCTTTTAATTAAATAGTATACTTCGATAAGGGTTTGACTTATATCGTCTTATCCATATTAGCGAGAAAGAAGAGGCAGTAAGATAGCCGCTCACCACTTTCTTACTAACATGATAGAAAATAGTACCCAAATTGTCAATTGATAAGGTTAAGGAGGGAAGTACAACTTTGCCCTACATCACTTTACCCATTTTAAATAAAAGAAGAGGCAATACGACAACCACTCACCTTTTTTTATTAAATAGGGTAATGAGATAAGGGCTTGGTATATATTGTCTTATCCTTATTAGAGAGAAAGGAAAGGCAATACGATAACCGCTTATCGCTTTCCTACTAACAGGATAATAAAATAATATTCAAGTTGATACTTTTTTTCTAACCTTAGCACTTGAAAAAAAATTCTCTTATTTAATTAATTTTATGAAAAATTTATTATTTCAAAGGTTTACATCATAAAATACTAATGATTGTGGCTCTCGATTATTTCAAAGATTCATGTCATAAAATACTAATAATTGTGACTCTCGATTATTTCAAAGATTCATATCATACAATATTAATGATTGTGACTCTTAATTCAAGTATTAAATATAATTTCAAAAAAATAATATCTTATTTATTGATGGTTCAAATAAATATGACATATTAATTATTGACGATTTTTTTTATATTTACAAGAAACGATATTAATGAATAGTTGATTACTTCATTTTGAAATTTGTCAAAAATGAATCTTTTATTAAAAGTTAGGGTAAGACTTTAGAAGATAAGGACGACACTGACCATCTTCCGACAATCTCATTACCCTAGAAAGAAGAGGTAGTACGACAACAACTCACCGTTTTCTATTCGAAAGGGAAATGAAGATATGGTTTGGTTCGTTCACCGTTCTCCCAACTTCTTACCTTAAACTCTATTTTTACGCTCGAGTAAAATAGAGCCATTGATAAAACATACATACTTTTGTTACTTTATTATGATAGCTTAATGAATTTACAAGTGACTGCAAATATAAAGTATGAAAATAAATTAAATATACAAATATCAGCAAATGAAATAAGAAATAATTAAAACATACATAAACAAACAAGAAATAAACAAATGAAACAAACAAGCCTAATACTCAAATAGATACATTAGTATTCTTAAATCATCATAGTAATAAAACTACCAGTAGATACACCAAACAAGATAACTAATAAATAAATGAAAATATAATATAATCTAAACCGGAAATAAAAAACTACAAAAAATGAAATGGCCGGAAACGAGATAACAATGAAAAGAGAATGGGTTTCATTGCTTGAGTTTGAAATACCCTTTCACTAAGCTTGTGGTTCACCATAATAATGGGTGTGTAAAATGAATATGAGAGATAACAAGTGTAGTTAAATGAATATGTACATCTGACAAGATTAATTAGCAAAATATGTGTATATGACTGTGAACATTAACAAGAAAATACAAATAATAGGAGATAGTGAATTGAAACAAGAAAATGACGTCATAATATTGCTTAGCCAATGAAGGATAGTCACTAAGAAATGATAGTCACAAAGAAAGAGATTGCTTATATTCTTGTTATATGCTTACTTCTAAAATCTTCCTTTTCTTTTTTCTCTATTTCATATGCCTCTTATCTTCTCCTTTTTTTGTTGTAGCTGCTGAATAGGATTTTTATTTCAATGCGGGGTTGAGTTTTTGTGTGTTAGGATAAAGCTACTTAGGGTGGATGATTATGGATAATGTTATATTTTTTAAAAGCTGCTAAGTGTGTAGGGCTAGTGCTAAGTGGGGTTATTTATAGTCTCACTTAGATTTGGGGTTGAGGTTAATGAAGAGTCTTAAGGTAATTACTACCTTGTCGTGTGAGTGTTTTTAATTGTGACCCTGAACTTCCTTAAAATTTTAAAAAAGACCATGGAAGAAATTGGGTATTCACAACCCATATAATATTAGAAAACATTTATTTAAATTTTAACTTATTTAATTATTTAAAATATGTATATCACTTGATATTAATGTAATACTTTTTTTAACATATTTGTTATATCCAAATCGACCAAACTCGTAGATCTAATGTCTTGTGTATGAGCTAAATATATGATGTCAAGTCCATTTATATGACTTTTAACTTAATCTATTTATTAAGTCTCTCATTTATACTGAATTTCATTTCCTAACACAATATAATTTGTGACATTATTTTTATATATAACTTTTGGACACTATAAAAAATAATATTATGTCAATTTATTATAATGATAGTATATACTCGAGTTCATAATGAACTTTATAGTCAAAATATAATCATATTATAATATATGATTATCATTCTTTACTTTCTATATGAGGATCATTTATATGTTCATTATCAACATTTTTATTGTCAACTAATACAAGTTAAATTTGATTATATCGAAGTCTCTATTGTAAATAAGTATGACATCTTTTAGTTTTTTTGGTAAAATTTATTGTTATGTTTTTGTGGTAAAAGTTAAATATAATTAAAAAGGGAAAAGTGAAATATATATGATTTAACGTTTCTTCCCATTTAATTTTATATACTATTTTATTATTGTGCTTGAAACAAATTTTATAAAATAGGGCAAATAATATAATGCTTCATTTTATATATTATTATTGTAATTTATAATTATTTATGTTACAAACATTACTCTATTTTTTTCAAAGTTTATAACACCGATATTTATTATCTATTTTTATTATAAGTTCATAATATCATTATGTTGTAAAACAATTTTTACCTGAGGCTTATTACAAAACTAAAGCTTCCAAAAAAATGGGTAGTCCAAAATCGCATGGGTAAGCCCACAAACCTGGTTTTAATATAGACCAAGGGCTAAGCTATAAAGCATGGACCAAATATGGTACCCATAGGCCATGCCCTATGAATATTCGAGTTTTGGAGGATTAAACCAACAAGATCCGCCCATTTTGACATATCTAACTAGAATAACATCTTATTAATTGGTATATGTTTAATGAGTGAGGGTTCACTTACTTCATCCTAACCATAAATTCTATGGACATCTAATAGTTTAGATCTATTCACTAATTCAAATCATTGGATTTCTCTACAATTGAGGTCTAGGATAATGAGTAAGTGAATGAATCCTCATGTTCATAGTTATAAAAACCGTACCGTACCGGCCGGTTCAACCGGAAAACCGGTGAATCGGGCCTCTAATCGGTACGGTATAGGTGTTGAACCGACCAAATATCAAAACCGGTCAAAACCGGTGAACCGGCCGGTATTTTACTAAACCGGTTGGTTTATACACATATATATATATATATATATTTTTTTTTTAAAACTTAAAAACCCATTACAAGGTGACCTATCTTTCCAACTCTTCTTCAACACTTCAAGGCACATGTTTCCAAAGCATACTTATATTACACATTTTGGTTCCTAACATTCGTGTGTAATCTCAGTGACATTTGTGTAATCTTGGAGTACTGTTTGAAGATAAAATTTGGTAGAAAAATATAATATTCATATAAGATAACTTTGATTCATTGATGTTAAATGTTAAAACTCTAAATTTATTTGTTTTATAGAGTGGGTTGTGAAGTTATGTCATTTATTTATATTTTGTGGTTGCTAAGTGATACTTTTGGATTGATATATATTTTTAATTTAGACCTTGAATTTGTTAAAGACTTAAAATTGTTTATTTATGTGAATTTTGAGTATATTATAAAAATGGGTTATAAATTTGAATATTTACCTATTTGGAATTTTTTTGTTATAGGTTTATATATATATATAAATATAAGTAGGTATGTCCGGTTTAACCGGCATGCGGTTTAATTACTGAACCACTGGTTGAACCACTGTACCACTATACCAGTACCCTGACCGGTTTGATAACTGGTACGGTTTTAACAACACTGCTCATGTTTAATACATGAAAAAAAATCAGTAGTAATGAAAAAAATATCATTTTATCAATTATTCCCCTTATTCAATTTATTAATTTAAATGAAAAACAAATTAAATCTAACTAAATTAATATATTTTAATTTGTACGTAATAAAATTCTTCAAATAAACTTATAATTTATACAAATCAATTTCTTTCACCTACCATACTCAACTTATAATTTATAAATCAAATAAACTATTCAAAATATATAATTCATAAAAAGGAAAAGAATATGAGAAAATAAAAACAAAATGTTAAACATTTATTTCCTTCCAAATATCTTCTTTAATTTTTATTCAGTATCTTTTAAGATTGTAAGAAGATATTAAATATTTATAAAAGTAAACAAATTAAAACTTAAGAAAAAAATATCTTATATAATTAATTAACCTGCCACAAACCGTTGGATATTTAAAAATCATAGAGATTCTTAGAGATATGGCGCGAAACTCGTCGTTGTTCACATAAAGGAATCGGAAATTCCCGAAATTGTTGCAACGCTTCTTTCATCAGATTCCCTCACAAAACCCTAATTTCTCATTTCGCTTCCCTTTCTTATCACCATATTCGTTTGTTTCTTCTCTTCCACACCATAATTCAAATTCAACCCAATTACTGTTCTTAACTGCAATCTTCATTCGTCAACATCGAGATAATATTTCTGGACACGAATCAGTTTTCATATTTATGTACATTTTTAGGTACCATTCATAATTCAAAATCAATAACTTGTGTCTGAATTCTACTAGGACTTTGGTTTCTGAATCATGGTGGTTTTATAGTTTGTTTCAATTTTGATAAAAAAGTATATTTAAAAAAAATTGGAAATTTTATTTACATGTTTTTATTGTAAATTATATAGATTGGAATTGGGACTAACGGATTTCTGATTGAATCATGAAGCTTCT
Organism: Lupinus angustifolius; assembly: GCF_001865875.1. Lineage (NCBI taxonomy): Eukaryota > Viridiplantae > Streptophyta > Magnoliopsida > Fabales > Fabaceae > Lupinus > Lupinus angustifolius. Next base: position 7,493,705 of record NC_032019.1, on the reverse strand, counting down.
GGGAAATGGAATTTAAGCATCATGGCATATTGTGTAATTTATTTTGAAATTTGTTTTTTCTTTCTCTATTCATTTGATATATATATATAATTTTATATTTTTCTATTTTATATGTGTGTTCTTGTGTTTGAAGCTGTTTCTGATATTCTGTGGGCCATGGATGAATCAACGTAGAATGCTTTTGAACAAATGATTATCTTGACCTGAATTGATCAAATTTAATGAAATTAGCCGTGTGAGAAAGAGAGAAGGTAAAATAATAGTCGGATAACAATCAATTTGATAGCATTTTATGTTCTTGTATTATTGCTATGTATGATGCAAATGCATACAGGAATGAATGAGAGAAAGGATTGGTTTTGAAGCTCTAGAACATGCATCAAATTTTGATTTTTCAGTTTTTCATGAGGTGGGGTTGGCCTACCTCCACCATGGTAAAAAGTAAAAAAAATGTCATATAGTCTACTGATAAATATGCACAAAAATATTTAGCATTAGGTGCACAGGTATGTTGTTTTTTGCTAGTGTTTTCTGTATGAAGAGTTGGAAGTAATATGTAATTCCATATTTTCACAGTTTAACTGTTTGATTTGGTGTAGAACTCATTTGTTTCTCCTTCATTGATTTACTAGAGCTGGTGTGATATAACAATCCTGCAACGCTTTTCTTTATATAATTTGCTTCTCTTTATATAATTTGCTTCATGTACTCGACACTGAAATGGGTGAAGATATGATATTATTACCTTCTTAAAGTCAAGTAAATGATTTAATGAATTTTTTTTTTGGAACAGGACATGATTTAATGAATTTGGGACAAGGCAGATGAAGTTTTAAGCATTCAAAACCCATGCAGGGTTATCAAATGGGAAGAAAGCAGTAAATGTTCATAAATGCATACGGTAACTATGCATACAGAGAAATATGACCATAACATGAAAGATAAGCAGGGGGAGATATTTTCAGAAGCTATTTATGACAGTGGAAGCAGTAAACATTCTGATTTGAACTCATGTGTAACAAATGGAAGTGGAAGTAGTATTGATTCAGAAAGGCAAGTAAATATCATGACTGGAGATGAAAGTGGTAAGAATAATTACTCTGACACACGTATCAATGGTTCTAAAAGCGTATCCGTCTCAACCAGAAGGTCAAGTTCTTCCTCTTCATCTGAGTCATCATTAGATGGTTTTTTTGTAATGGATACATTGAACTTCACCACATCCAGTGCATCAACATCAAAATCTAGAAAAGATTATGTTTCTAGTAGCCATAGCTCTTCTAAATCCGAAGATGATAACAGCGTTCTAGTTCCCACCTCAACATTTCAAGTTTCCAATGTGACTCACAGCCAAAAGGGTTTTCCACCAACTTCAAGCCCTTCCATCCAAGTGATGGATCGATCTGGAGGATATGATCCTGCTAGGATTCCATCTGCGGTCTTCCATAGAAATTCTAATCCATTGGAATGGAGTTCTGCTTCTAATGAGTCATTATTTAGCCTTCAGATAGAGAACAATAGCTTCTCCAGAGAACATATGTTTGGTGAAGTAAGCATGTCACCAGAATTGACCAAATCTGGTGAGATGAATTTGTTTAGCCGAACGTCGTCCATTCTAACAGAGGAGGTAGACACAGCCAGAAAGAGCGCCGATGTTGAGAATCCACAAACAAACAAAACATCAGATAACGCTTTCAAGTTAGAAGAAAGGCTCAGTGAAGACCAGAACGAAAGTATGAATTCAGATCATGCTGCAAGTTCCAAGTCATCCAAGCTCAATGTGTCTAGTCTTTCCCATGATAGTGAAAACAGCACACACTCTTTTGCTTTTCCAATGTGAGTCCATCTTTTTCTGTCTTTTGAGCCTAATCCATTTTATTTTTTAATCCAGATGCTTTCTTTATCCTGCTTGTCCATACCATGTTATAAAATTGAACTAAGGAAGAAAATATGTATATATCCATGCGGACATGCTTATGTCTGTCTACGATTAGGTCTTGCACTTGTCTTCTACAAATAATTTAGAGACAGGTACATGTCCACTATTTTCTGTGACCCATGCTGAAGCGCATGTATAGATATATAAAATCCCAGTGGCCAATGCTATTAACCAATCAATGAGGAATATACCCTTTGTGCATTGCAGAAAGAAGCATCCACGGTCATTGTGCTACTATTCTAATTGTAGCTGGGCGTTCTGTTATACATGTCCAACCTGCTGCCATACATGGCCAAGCTGTAAGTGTTCTAATTGTGGGTGGGCGTTCTGCTACAGTTGGAACTTTAGCTATACAAAAGGCTGTGGTCATGCCTCCACCCATGTCGTTTGGTTCTCTTTACCTACGTGAAATTTTAGGCATCAAGTTGAAAATCTTATACCTTTTTTTGGTTTATGCATCTACTATCTTGGCGCTTAGTGATCATGAATGAGGTCATGGGTTCAACTCTTGGAAACAGTCTCTCCCCACGCAGGGATAATGCTTCTACATCTACCCTCCCCGGACCCGTGGGAGGTGCACTAGGCTGCCCTTTTTATGCATCTACTATCTTTACTCCTTTTTTATCATAAGTATGTTCTTGTTTTATGTTTTGGATTTTGAACATGCTTTAAGACATTATGAATGCTCTGAGATTCTCAAATAGTTCTTTTAATTTCAGCTCAAACTGTACTAGCATTTTGACTTCAATCTTTTGGAATTCTTGCAGTTTGACAGAAACTGAAAGAAATAGTTCGGCAAAGACAGATGTTCCTCACCGGAAGTCATATAAACAAGATTCACAAACTACTAGCAACTCTTCTGACAGTAGTTGCAGTTGTTTTCAACGCAAAGAAGCATCTGAAGTGTCTTCCAAGTCAAGTTCCAATTGCTGCAGTTGGTTCCATTGCTTTTCTTGTACTTGCAAGCCTTCTTGTTCAGGGTGCAAATGTCGCTGCTAATGTAGTGAGTTCTACAGAATTTTTTAGATGCCTCTTTTGTTATAGTTACTACCTTCTTAGAGTACAAATTTTGTGTTGACACATTAGAGTACAAATTCAAGAAACAGTGGATCAATTATTCAAATAAGTTGCTTTATCAAATGTGGTCTATTTTTTGGTAAATAAGTTGTTTGATTAGCTTATAAGCTACATCACCTTGTTAAGTGCACTTTCTGTATCAATTTTTATATAAAGTTAAGCATAAATTAAAATATAATCTAATATTTAGTTAAAAATAAGTTATCTATTTACTTAAGAATAAGTTAAAATATAATCTAATAAGCTACTTCACCGTTTTCACTTTTTTAAAACAAGTTATCTATATACTTAAATATGAAAAACAAGTTATCGATAGAGTGAAATTTCCCTTTTCTCCTTTACTGTCCTATCCCCTTGTGAAACAATTAGCTATAGCTATCTCCATATATTTGGAATGAACCAGGGACTAATTCAGACTTCATCAAAGACAATTATTAATTAAGGGTAGAACAATAACTCAAAACACACAAAAAATATTCCTTCTATATTATTATTATTTTTGGTTAAGGGGTGCATACAAGACAAACCCCTTTTGACATGTTACTCCCAATGTTTGGCTAAACTGCAATTCACCCCTTCAATAATATAAAGATTCATTATACAGTCAATATATTATTCATCATTATATTGTTTATAATTAAATAATGATTAAATATAGATGGAGATAATGATTAAATATAGATGGAGGCTAAATACAGTTGGAGTGTAAAAAAATTTTACATCATCAATGTATACATCTTCCAAAACATTTTAGTCATTTATTTTTATTAAATAATTTGATATTTTACTTAGTGAAACACATGAAGCAAACAGATATGTAGTGTTCAACTTGTTTTCCAGCCTTTTCTTTTTCAGCTACCTTTTTTGATGAGTTTGGATTTGGAAAGAAAGACACGCGTCTGCTTAGAAAGTATATTATTTCATATTCATGCTCAAATACCAACATGCCTTACTTTGCAAGATTCTTAAAATCTTGTCATCCTAAGATCACCTATAAAGTTAGGTAGCATCCCTTGTAGATGAAAACCTTCCTTTGATGATGAATCTTTTTGTCTCTATCTTACTTATTATTATACAAATTAAATCACACAATGATAATGACCTTAGGTAGGTTTCATATTATTATACAAATTAAAACTGGCTCTATCTTACAAACCTTGAGCAAAAGAGACCAAGAAGTGTTGTGATGAGAAAATGTCCTCCACCTTTAGAATTCTCAAATCCTTGATTGAGATATTATTTATATATATCATGACAATCTATAATGAAGATGGGACAAATGAATTTTGTGCTCTTCAATAATCAATGAGGGGGAAAGTGACACGTATAGTCAACTTCAGTATCAAGTTAATGGGTAAAAATAATAATCTAAAGTTAAAAGTTTGGTCCCAGCACAACTTAGTGAGAATTAGTTTTATAACATGGTGAAAGCAATAATATATTGGTGGAGGGAAACAAAAAAGTATTAAAAATATATATTTGATCTCTTAAAAGTGGTAAAATTAATCTTTAGAAGGAAAAAAATCAGACTCCCATCCTTATTATATAGGTAGGTTTGATAAGAATATTCTTATCCGAAAAATTGTTATGACTACTTGCTTGAAAATATTGCACTTTTAACTAAAGATGATTATAAGAGAAATGACAAACTGCAAATTATATGATTGCATCTATCAAAGAGAAAAAACTTCCAATGACTGCAAATTGCATGGCAAATTCCTCGAGTGACTATTTCAAGAAACGTATTATTACAAGTTGTAACTCAAAACCCTAAACTCTAAAAAAAAAAAAAAAGTTGTAACTCAGTAGTTTTTTACACTGCATTATTTTTTGGTGATTCAAGTTATTCAATTAGCCATTTACATATCAAAACTCCAGAGTTTCTTAAACAATTCTTTTCTTTCACTCTCATTGGTGACATATTGATACATATATCAATAATATCCTTCAAGTCTCCCATGCACTTGGCCACATGGAGGAAAACAAGTAAATGGAAACATCATAAAGATGTCAAGTTGATGAAACTCTAATATTCCCTTCCAAACCAAGCAAGTGTCAACATATAATAATGTTTCATTCAAGAGCTTAGAAAAAAATGAGTCAAAGGCTAAAGAAGATATCAAAATAACATTCCATCTCTTCAACTAACCTATGTTACAACCCCTAAACAAAGGGAGCAGCAGAAGGGTTAATAACAATGTGCCTATGTGGGTTAGCTACATCACCACCACCTGCATGCTTAACGAACTCTGACGGAGACAGAAATTTTCCATGACATACACACATTATTGTCACTTCTTCCCCTTTACCATATTTATATAAGATTCCCTCAACTCTTCTTCCATTAGGTCCATTCCCTTTTGTAAATACACAAGGCATGTCTTCCATTGAGTTTGTCCCAATTTCTCTCCCGGTATTTTGGGCAGGAGGGAGTGGTCTTTTAGATGGATTCTCCATCTCAGCAACTCCGGAAGTTTTGGTGATATTTTCATTTGTCTTTGTGCTTGATGAGCCAACAGCATCATGACCGCTTCGCCGTTCCTGTAATGACTGATTACTAGCAGGGCTTCTTGTTTCTCCACAACTGCTTGGTCCTGTGATGTTGACAGAAACTTTTAATAAAATAGTAACATATTCCCACAGCACTAAGTTATTGTCAAACTTGACTAGCTCACTCAACAATTTCAGTGGATTTACATGGCAGCCACTCAGATACAACATATATACACCCGAATTTCCTTGATAAAATTATATATCCAAATGATCTCTAACATAAACCTTACCCTGTGTTCCTCCATCCAAATGATACATGACATTAACATGTTGTAACGGCTAGCTGCAATGCCTTCAAGCTAAGCTTACGAATTAAGATTGCAAAAACTCGGTTTCTAATCCCCCCAAACAGTTAAGATTGGACCATGCCCTTAGTAAACATTTAAACCTTTAGTACACTAACAGATCACGTTGGAGGAAAGTCAAGACATACTCAAATATAGTGGTAATACAAGTCTAAGCCTCACACGAAAGTAGATACTTTTTCCCCATTGATGTCACAATTAATTATAATATTGTACTTCTAATTATAACATTCAGCAATCATGCACAAGCATAACTCTTGAGAGACAAAAGAATGGTACACCCAAGGGACAAAGAAAGTTACTACCATGTAAAAAGAAGAAAAAGAAAGCCTCAAAATCTAAGTTTGAGATGCAAAGAATAAAATGTGATGATGAGCTTTTAAAATGATTGTTTCAATAAAATAAAAGAGGGGCTAATGCATACAAAGTGAGTTCACCACCAAGGAAAACATACAAACAAACAAAAGTGCCCGGAGATTGTCATCATGGAAATTTCGGAAAAGGAAAAGCCCCAAAAATAGAATGTTTGTTAAGTAAATCAATTTTAGTTAGCTCGAGTTCAATGTGCAAAAAATATCACTCTTGAATCTTACTAAATATTTAGTTCACTATGAGAAACCATCCATAATTCTACATCAGTCTTATTCACCACAGTGTTTTTGAAAAATTCAACAGAGGAAATGTAGGAACAAATGGCGCAAGAAAATAAATTATTTTATGCCCTTTCCTTGATCAGCCTTGTTAGTAACCAATTCACATAACCCAGAGGAACTTTGAAACAAGTAAGCCATAAATACAACCTGTTTATAAATACCAGAAATCAGAATGTGTCCCTATCAAAGATCAATCATCATGCAGTCATAATCCAATACTACAAACCACAATTACCATTTACCACAAACCAAACACTACCATACAAACTAAAAACAAAGCAAAACCTCAAACAGCAATCAACTCCAAACAATACGAGGAAAGTAATTTAACAACCAAAAAGTACTCATGTTATAAGGCAAGTAAGCTCATAATTGAACCAATTCAGTTACCTAGAAAGGGCCTACTCTCCATTTCAGACACTGAAGATGAGCTTCCACCTTGGGAATCAACAGAACCCTGAGAAGATGGCTGTGCAAACAATCCTTGAAAACCAGCACCACCAATTTTTCCTTTTCCCAACACATCACCAAGAACAACTTGTTTTGCCACCATCCCCCAAGGTGGTGGCCCCACATTTCCAGAACCACCAAACCTATTCAACCCCACTGTTGTTGCTACTGCTGCACTTGAACCCTCTACTTCCTCCAAACCACCACCACCACCCGCGCCAGCAGAACCTTCTCTCTCCGGCTTGGAAATTCTCTTCTCGGACCTCCTCCTCTTGGCCTCCATCCGCCGCAGCGTCTGCAGCTCCTTCCTCTTTCTCAACTCCTCTTCTGTCTCTACCGGCAGAGAGGATGTCCTCATGAGGAGGGGGTGTGGCGTCGCCATCATCAGTGATCGCGACACCGCGCCCTCTCCCTCACGAAATAGGGGCATTGTCCCCACAACAGAAGAGGACCTCATGAGCTTGTTGCTCTTATATGCAGCATACTTGTCAACACCAAATTTTCCACCTAATGAGAGACCAAGGTTCAACTCAACCTCTTCCTTATCCTCTTCACCATTCTCTTCTTCTAGAAGTTGTTGGTGATAAAAATTCTGATGCTGATGTTGTTGATGATTATGATTATGATCATCACTAACACCAACACCACGACTAGTGGTACTTGACATGTTAAATATTTGAAGCAGATCTCTAGGGTACTTACCCTTATCCATCTTCACATATACAGGATTATGATGTGATTATGAATCATGATGATCCATCAAAACGTCATAAGCTAGCTACTATTCTAACCCATGTATAAAGAAGCAAGTTTTTCTGGTTGTGATGATTCAAATCAAAACCAATGAAACAAAACATGCTTCCACCTTATCAAATAATAGAGCACCCCAACTCAGATTGAATATAAAAGAACGTTTTTTTCCACTTGGGTATAATAATAATGAACAAAATTGAGAAAAGAACAAATTTTAAACAATGAATAGTTTAATGAATTTTTAGGATGAAAAGAAAACAATCCCCGAAAAAAAGATTAAATTTTTTTGTACCCTTTTGTCAAAGGAAGAGGCTGATGCCAACCCAGAAGAGAGAAAAAAACCAAAGGGGGAAAGAAACGGAAGAAGAGTGGAAAAAAGAGGGGTTTGTGTTGTTTTTGGATGAAGAGGGAGAATAATATTTAGTGGATGACGAGAATACCCCTGGGTGTGAAAAGAAAAGAGAGGGTAGAAGAGACAAGTTGAGATTATAGAAGAGACACGTGGTGCAACTGACATGATTTTTCACTGCAAAATGTTTGTGCTTTTGTTTTGTGGGTCGTTGTCAACAACTTGTCTCTGAGGAAACACGTGTCGTAACGTTGGTCGAGGGTGGATAAAGTCACCACGTGTCGGTCAAATCTGGAACTGGATAAGTGGACTCAACAGTCTCCTTATTTTCCTCCATTGCTAAAAAAAACACTATTTTTAAAAAAGCAACTATATTTATTTTGAGAATAATGTATCTCCTCTATCCAGTACAGATATGTGTATTATTTTGTTTATTTTTAAAAATATTTTTATAAAAAATGATGAAACATGACATGTGTCATGATTTCACTGGCAGGAAAAGATAACTTAGGGTACTTATCCATTGTTTCAAAAAATGTGTCATTACATATATCATCATCTCTAATTGATTAGAAAAAAATTTATTATTTAATTTAAAAATATTTTTTCAATCAATCATAAGTTGATAGTATATACAATATCACAACTTATGATATAGTAGATATGCACCCTTATTTAACAAGCAGATCAATCAATTCTTCTTATTGATAATAGTGTAATATCTATTAGATTCGAGAACGATTAATATGTTAAAAATTTGATTCATATAAGAACACTTATTGCGAGGGGTAAAACTCAAAAAGAACGAGTCCTTACCCAAAAAATATTGGTAGTACAAAAAAAATAACTCTTACTAATCAAGAGTGAAGATTCATTTTATCAAACAAAATTTCCAAAATACCAATTTACCCTTAAAATGTTAGAAAGACAAACTAGTTCTAGAAAATTATGAATTTGATTTAAAAAGTACCATAAAAAGAGTTTTAATATCTAATTTGATCAAATTTGTGATCTTTGAACAACAAATCAATTTTTGAATGAGCAAATTGATAAAACAAAAAGACATTAACTAACAAGACGTTAATTTAATGATATAAGTTTTTCTATATCATCATAAAGACAAAAGAAAACATGATTTAATTTTTATGTGCAACATTTATTGGGAGAAATAATCGTGAATCTCAAAAACAATTAATTCATTATCGATAAGATGAGGATGTGTTACAAAAAACCAAAGTATTGGTCCCAATTCTGAAATATAAGTGAATTCAATTACTTTGCATTATTATTTAATACCACTTTTTTATTGAAATAATAAAAAAATTCATAGCGGAAAAAGATGTAGGCATTATGGTGGATGATTTTTTATATTATTATTATATCATTTTATTATTAATATTTAATTCATAACTATTAAATATATTTATACAAATAAATGATGAATTATGTGTTAGTTCATTTAATTGTGAGTAAATTTTTGGAGTGATATTATATTTTTCTAATATAATGACAATCTTAAATATTTTTATATTTTTTATTAAATCTTCGCTTTTAATTAATTTCTATAATATATGTGAAAATTAATTGTATAAAATAAGTAAGACTTGTGTGGTACTACTACTTAATTAAGGGCACCTGATTCATGTTGGTATTTCTACTTTTGTCCTGGAATTGCTGCGGTGCTGTTTGGTTTCAACCTTGGGACGTGTCGCATTGTGGTGGTAGGGATATATCCAAGTTGGTCAACACTCAAGTACTCCACTTCACTCCATTTGCCCAACACTGTTTTTATTCATGAGCTGTATCTCAATCACTAAAATAAAGTATGTACTATTATGTCTTTGGTTAGAAAAAGACTTGCACCTAGATGTATGTATTTAGACATAATCAATTAAATTTTGTCAATATATTAAAAGTTTAAATTTAATTAAAATTTAGTTATAAATGATAACACCAACAAACATAAATACATTTATCTTTAAATATAACATGTTGTATATATCTTCATGCAAGTTTTTCTCATTTTTTTATAATATATGTATCATTATATATGTTTATTCATTTTTATGAATAAAAAAATATAAAGTTAATATATATTAATTCTATATTTATTTTTTTTACTGATAAAAATAAGTGGTATATGGAATTATACAAACTTTGAGACATCATATGTATCTTCCTGATTTTCTTCAAGAAATGTTTTTTTTTAATTAGAAGAAATATAGGTGGTGAGTCCAAGTCTTATTGTTGTGATGATCTTGTTTGTAATTAATTTGTATACAATTATAAATGTTTATAGAATTGTGAAGCTTCATTTGATTTTGATAAGCCTTTACGATTTAACTCATTTAAACTGTATATTATAGAAAAGGAAGAACGAAGTTATGTACAAATATTAAGAGGACACATGCATAGTTATGGGGGCTTTTTTCATACTAAAAAAATAAATTTGCACTTAAAATTTATCTTGCCAAATTTCTTAAATAGGGTGATTAATAATAAGCTATTATTGATTCTAATTCGTATTCATTGTTTTTAACCAATTTCTTAAATATAGTGATCAATAATAAGCTATTATTAATTCTAATTGGTATGTATTATTTTTAATTGGATTGATAAAATAATAAGCTATTATTTGAACTTATTCAGAATTTATATTTGTATTGTTGGTTAATATTTGAGTTGTTATCATTTTATCGTTTATAATAAATTTTGTCTATTTAATAAATTATTTGGACTAACTCATATTTGAATTTAGTTAAAATTTATCATCTTAAAAGTTTATATGGTATCAAAGTTGTGTCATTCTCCATGACCCGTTTAGATAGTGTTCTATTATTGAGGTGCCGAAAATTAAAAACTTTGATTAATCACATCCTCTGTTATGTCACCTTTAGTTAATATTCATTCTTTATTTTTTCAACCTCATAATTTCACACTACATGCAACAACTTTCAAAATAAACAAAAATCAACATGCTTCATTACAACAATTATTTTCTCCATTTATTAATATACGTCTACAATAATCTCTACTTCCATGATCATTTTGGTAATGTCTTTTCTCATTGACAAATTATGTTAATAATAATTTCTTCTCTCATCGATAATGATTATATCACTTTGTTCTACCCTCACTAATATTCACCTGGGTGTTGTCTTTCCCCATTAACGAGTTATATAAGTAATAATTTCTTTTCTAACGACCACTCAAATAGTAATTATATTAATGGATGTTTTTCCATCAATGATCACTTCGTTGATCTCATCTGTCTCGGATATAAATTATATTATCAGTGACTTCTTTGTACATTAACTATAATTTCAATGTTTATTATATCTACTGATTCTGCAATTCACAACAATTTTCAATGATTTTTGTGTGGAGCCTATATATTTATTTGATCATTTTCTTTTTTAAATGAATTATTTGTAACTTAAGACTTAATAAGTTTTAGTTTGAGGGCGTGTTAGATAATATTTGAATTGATAGAACATTATGTTATCCATGATTTAGTTACTTTTTTTTTTTTTTGGTTTCCCACAAATATCCTCGCACTGGAGGCAATCCTGTCCGAGCCGGGAACATTCACAGGTACGTGGGGCTAACTCTTCCAACGAGCATTTTTTCCATCCACAAGACTCGAACCCGGATTCTTGCTTAAGGGGAATCAAGCATGTACCACTTGAACCAATGTACGTTAGTAGTTACTTTTATTTATTTGATTCTTGTGTGTAATTTATCTTTATCTTATTAATTATTATTTGAGTCGTTATCATCTTACCATCTGTAATAATTTTTGTTGATATAATTAATACTCAAACCGACTAATATTTGACTATGATTGAATCTTTATTATCATAAACTTGTACACTTGCCCAAAGAAGATGTTAATAAGTTATGCGTCTATGTGAAACACATTACACATCCAATGCAAATATTATAGTAGTTGTCTTGTTAATGGTCCCTTTCCTTATGTACCCAACAAGAGATAAGCACATAAGTGGCTCATAACTTTTCCTTTAACTTGGATATAAGCCACATGCAATATCTAATTCTAATATTGATACAAAGAACCTTAAATTATTTTCATTTTTATTACGATGATAATTGATTTTCATTTTGATAGTAAAAGAAAATGAAGACAAATGGGGAATAAATAAGTAATGGTAGTGACTGGTGAACCTATAATTGGGGTTGTGGGTGACCCGTTGAAATAAATATTACATGTCCTAAATTTTTGTTTATCTTTATATCTCAAGTTAATTATATATTTATGATTTGTCTTTATAATTAATTACTATTTTTTGATTGATTAAGACACAATGAGACACGTGATTTCATTGAACCTGTTGAAGTCTTCGAGAAAGAGAAGCATGAGACACGTCACGTGGTCCCAATAGCATGAGAAAGAAAAGAAGGATCGTCATAGAGGTGAGACGCACTCAACAAGTTGCACTTTTTAAATAAAATAAACAAAATAAGAGAAAAGTTGAAAACAAAAGAGGTCTGCAAAAAAACATAGGATGACAGTGAAACGTGTCATGTGAATGAGGAAACGCTTTGTAACATCGTACAATAATCAACCACCGACGAAAACGACCCTTCGGCAACATCGCGCACGTGTCGCCTTTGTTCAGGTTTGAAATAATAAAAAACTGTTTTGGGGAGTGGGACTCATCAAAATAAGTAAAGCTATTCATACATTGATTAGTACCAAATGGTGATAGTAATTAGAAATGTTATCATCCGGAAAAATTAATGGGATAGTGTAGTTTGACTATACTATCCCAGCTTTGGGGTACGTTTTGAATTATTTATGGGATTGGGGTAGAATTTAGTGGATCTCGTGGACCCCATCTACGACTTTGGCAAAGTCGTGGACCCCATCCACGATTTCCCTGGAAAGTCGTGGACCCCATCCACGATTTTCCTGCTATGTGTCAGGTCCCTGTAAGTCGTGGACCACATGCACGACTTTCATGGCAATGTCGTGGATAAAGTCCACGAGATCCATGCAATGTCGTGGACTCCGTGCACGATTTCCAAGCTCTATATATATTTCCATCCCCGAGTGTAAAACCACACTGGAGGAAGAATTGAACTGTATAAAAAAATTGCATCATACTGGAATTGAAGAACTCTGAATATTTAAGGTAATTTTCAATTGTTAAAATTTTGTTATATCTTTTATTTTATATATAATTTTACGTGTTACATTTGTTTAAATGTAAATGTTTGTTTTTTTTACTCTATGTTATATGTAGATGGCAATTATTAGAGATATTGTTAGTGATTTTAGTGATGAGGAGGACATCGAGCTTGATGATGACGAGCATGATGATGTTCAGATTACCACACATGAAGCAGTTAGCGTAACATATCATAATCCTTCATCTTTTTTCGTTAACATTGATCATCAATCTGGACAAGATTTTCCATATAGAAGTAGTAACATAAGTAATGAAATAGATAATGAGTTATTTGTTGGTATGCAATTTGAATCAAAGGAGGCAACAATAAATGCGGTAAAACATTTTCATATTAGAAATTCTGTTGATTACGTTGTCGATGAGTCTAGGCCAGATAGATATGTTGTAAAATGTAAATATTATGGTGTTGGGTGTGATTGGAGACTTCGAGCATCAAAAAGTTTGAAGCGTGATATTTGGGAGATTAGAAAAATTAGTGGAAGTCACACTTGTGTATCCACTAATATTTCACAAGATCACACGAAGTTGAACTCATCTTTCATCGCAAACTGCATTGTGCAACTAGTATCAGAAGATCCTGGTATACCAATCAAAGCATTAGTGAAGGAAGTGGTAACTCGTTTTGGTTATACGGTCACATATAGGAGGGCTTGGACTGCTAAACAAATGGCAATGGCCCAAATTTATGGTGATTGGGAGGGATCATACAAGGAGTTACCTCGTTGGTTGAATGCTGTTCAATATTATGCACCAGGTACAATTGTAAGATATTCAGCATCTAACCTTGATGAACATAATACTTTAGTTATTGATAGGGTGTTTTGGGCTTTCAAGCCGTGCATTGAAGGATTCGGTTTTTGCAAACCAATCCTTCAAGTTGATGGGACGTTTTTGACTGGAAAGTATACTGGAACTTTGTTAATAGCAAGTTCCCAAGATGGTAACAGACGTATATTTCCAGTAGCATTTGCAATTGTAGAAGGAGAGACCAAAGAGGCATGTGAATGGTTTTTCTACAATCTTCAGACATATGTTATCCCACAACCAAATATTTGCATTATATCAGATAGGGGTACAGGTCTATTAGGTGCATTACGTACTGAGCTCCCTCAATGGTGTGATGATCATTCTGTATATTGCATCCGCCATGTTGCTAGCAATTTCAACAAGGAGTTCAGAGATAATGATCTGAAAGAAAAAGTCATTGAAATGAGTAAGTGTTGAAATGAATGTCAATTATGTGAAACTGTTTGTATGTTGGATTTTTGTGAATATTTTTGTACTTGTTGTAGGCTATGAATTGATGCGGCCAAGATTTGAGAGAATGCTTGCTGTATTACGTCAAAAAAACTCTAAGGCGGCAGCGTGGTTAGATAAAATCCCAAAAGAAAAATGGACGCAATCATATGATGAGGGGAGACGGTATGGCCATATGACGACGAATTTGGCTGAATGTGTAAATGCGGTTCTGAAAGGAGCAAGGGCCTTGCCCATTACTGCACTTGTTAGAGCAACATATCATAGACTGAACTCCTGGTTTCTACACCATAGAAATGAAGCAAATAACATGATCAGGGCGGGTCATGTTTATTGCGAAGAATTGAGTAAGGTGATTAATGAAAATAATCGAAAAGCTACTAGCCATATTGTACGAAATTTTTCGAGGGATTCAGGAGTGTCGGAAGTCGAAGTTGCTAGTACCGGTGGTAGTCGATACGCAAGAGTATACACAGTTAGATTAATGGACAACTGGTGTGATTGTGGGGAATTTCAATCACTTAGATTGCCATGTTCACATGTTATTGCTACTTGTGCATCATTGAACTTAGACTATGGCCAATTTATATCACCGATTTATAGGTTAGAGAACTTACAGAAGGTTTATGGACATGAGTTTCAACCCATTGCAAATGAAGAATATTGGCCTTCTTACTTAGGTCCAACGTTCATTCCTAATCCCCTTATGCGTAGGAACCGTACTGGAAGACCAAAAACTACACGTATACACAATGAAATGGATGATTCTCAGTCCCAACAAAGTAAAAAATGTGGGTGGTGTAGGAGTGAAGGACACAATAGATTTATAATTTTTGTAATATCCCACTTTTGTCTAATTATTTGTAAGTGGTGTAATTTTTGTACATACATAATTCAGAATATATACTTTGTAGATATAATCCATTAACACATCAATTTTAATACACCATTAACACATCAATTTTAATACACCATTAACACATCAATTTTAATACACCATTAACACATCAATTTTAATACACCATTAACACATCAATTTTAATACACCATTAACACATCAATTTTAATACACCATTAACACATCAATTTTAATACACCATTAACACATCAATTTTAATACACCATTAACACATCAATTTTAATATACACTTTCTAAATATTTAAATATTTTACTACACAAAATTCAAACAAATTTCAAAATTTAAAAATTTAAAAATTCAAAAAAATTTAAATTCGGATTCAAAATTCAAAAAAAACACAACATATAAATACACCAATAAATACGAATTAAAAAAAAAACGGAAAATCAGAAAATTCAATGAAA